>NW_022639618.1:427874-428619 GCF_010583005.1 Odontomachus brunneus | reverse complement strand
GGGGGGGGGGGGGGGCGCGTCTCAAGGCGCGACTCCCCCCCCGTGACTAGAAGTCAGACCAAGCATCTTCAGGAGGGAGGTAGGGTGGCCGGCCCGCATGGGCGGGCTTTCAGGCCGTTCACCCCCTCCACGAAAGCGGCGTCTCCTGACCGAGAAAGGTGGAGGGGCACAACGACCCTTCCACTACATAAGCTCGCTCAGGAGCAAAGGTGGACGGGCCGCATTCGGACGGGACCAGACCTGGTCCATAATGCCCTGTTTTTTAGAAACGTGTGACCGAACGGGGGGGGGGGGCCACGTCCGGTCGAAGGGATTGGTGGAACGGGCCGAGGGCGAACGTCTTCGGGGTTTAGTTTTTCCCCGCCCTGCGGCCGAGGGCGTCCCGGAAGTTATGTGCAAGCGGTTCCCGGGGCGCCCTCTTGATGGTCGCAAGAGGCCCGGCAGAAGTTTTAGTGGGTAGGCTCCCTCCGGCGGTTAGTTCCGGGAGGGGGGAGAGTCCCACACTATCCCTGGGAAAGTCCCGTATTTCCCGGGGGTGTGCGTAAAGCATTTCCTCTTTACAAAAAAAAAAAAGAATATTTTATGTATTTCTTTGAAATGTTGCATATTTCATAGAAAGTTTTTTTAAAGCTCTCCCTCTCCCCCTTCTCTCTCTCCCCCTCCCTCCCTCCCTACCTCCCTCTCCCTCTCCCTCTCCCTCTCTCTCCCTCTCTCTCTCTCTCTCTCTCTCTCTCTCTCTCTCTCT
>NW_022639618.1:424048-427765 GCF_010583005.1 Odontomachus brunneus | reverse complement strand
CTCTCTCTCTCTCTCTCTCTCTCTCTCTCTCTCTCTCTCTCTCTCTCTCTTTCTCTCTCTCTCTTCTTTGAAATGTTTCATATTTCATAGAAAGTCTTTTGAAAGCTTTCTGGAATATGTTAGTACTGTGTGGGACGTTTTCAACTTTTTGCTCTATTTCGTGATTATGGACACTGGAATTGTGTATACGTTAGAGCGATAAAGTACAAATACATGAAGTATTTCATTACATTTGATAAAACAATCGTGCATCGATAAATCGAAAGTAAAATCTTTGAGGATCTTCTTGGCCTCTGCAACAGTGTTGTGCCTGCGTATGTTAGACCACGCAAAGGAGGGTAACCCCACCACGTGCCTTTTACTTACGCACACAACATTGCTGCTCGTCTCTATCCGTGTAAATTATAATGTAAAAAATTAATTTACCACGTTCCTCACAATTCCTTTAAAAAATATTAATTATTTAAAAAATTATAACAGTTTTTTTCTAACGTAACATGATTAAAAGAAAAAACGCGAAATCTTCTCGTATCCACGTCAAGTGCGGTCCCAAACGCCTCGACGCTAATTTATTAAGATAAACATTTTATTTATTTTAATCATGGAGGTAAGAAATAACAGGAGAGAGGATATTCCCCCTTGGCTTGTCTAAAGCTGACCACACACTGTTTTTCGTAACAGTAACCGTAAGACGTAACGTAAAAATTGGTCGAATTGTGATCGAATATTCATAAAAATGGCGACCTTACGATTCGACGATTCTTAACATGATTGGTCAATTGTTACGTTACGTCTTACGGTTACTGTTACGAAAAGTGTGTGTGACCAGCTTAAGCAAACGTAAGAAGGGAACAGTATGCGCCATATTGATGTGATCTTTCAAAGCGCGATAATAAAGTACAAAACGCCATATTACTGTGGTCAACCAATCACATAGCATACTTACCCTCACTACCTAAAAATCTTTACACTTCCTCCTGTTATTTCTTACCTCCATGATTTTTATGATTTCACAGCAACTATTCATTTCATTATTAAAATACCATTACGTTATCATGATTGATCATCGTGTTGTTATATATAGCGATAATAGAACTAGATAATACCTGATAGACTAAATGGTGCGGATCCTGTAGTTTCGAGTCGATAAGCTATTGTAGTTGTTATGAATATAATAAGAGCATTCCGACCAATCGAGAAATACCAGAGTATTTTCTTTATTATCGCATTTTTGGAAGCACTTCTCTTGTTTCCCATACAAGGATAGTTGATGTCTTTCAGTTTCTATGCAAACAGATGGTCTGTTTTTTGTAGCTGCACTGCTGAATTGGTGCAATAAGTTAAAGTAAGAGAAGTATATTTTTTCTCAGTCTAACTTATTGCACGAATTCAGCAGTGTAACTACAAAGAACAGACCTAAAGTCTATATCTTCTACACTTATCATAAATTTATCTATTTAACGCCAAAACTCACTCTGAAGAGCAGAAGAAACAAGATGCTACAAATACCGAGAATAACGTCGGGCAATCTGGTGTTACCAATATTTTTGCACAACTGGTACAGATTGTCGACGATATTAGCTGATTTGTATTTTAATCCCAAAAGTCCTTGTAACTGGGCGATAATTATAATCATAGACGTTGCCGAGATAAAACCCGAGGTTACTGGCATCGATATAAAATCCACTAAGAATCCTGCAGAGAGAGATCGACGTAAGTATCGATATTAAATGATCATAATGAAACGTATGAGAACAAGTGAAAACAAAATAATCATTAAAATTTGGGCCATTATTGATAATATTGCGATACCAACCTAAATTTAGTATACCCATCAAGAGCTCCATACATCCAGCTAAAAAACACAAGAGTATTACAAACTCTACAGGCATATTTCGCGTGTACTGCAGCGTTACAAGAGCCATTAGGGACGACGGGCCGATCGACACTTCTCTGATAGTCCCGAAGATAATATACAGGAAACCACCCACGAAACAAGAATACAGGCCGTACTATAAACATTATTCGTCAGTATTCTTATAGGCGCATATGTCGTATAATTGCGTTTTAAAGCCATAATGAAAGAAACAAAATACCAGATTTAAAGATAATTTAATATTAATTTCGAAGATCGTCCTGACTCTTCAAATATTCAGTGTAACTACAGTTGGGAAGTAACGTGCTACTTGTTATCATTATAAATATTTCTTCAATAATGTCTTGGTAACAATATCTTTTTTTTCATCATTAATGTTGACGTAATTATATTTTTTGAAAGGTAATGAATAAACCGTTACTTTTATCGTTACTTTACATATGTATATAGAATATACATCGAATAGGAGATATCCAAACAGCACCAAGTTCAAACTATTAGTCAACTGTCAGTCGGCAAAAAAAAATCTAAAGTCGACTTTAAAATCAGAGAATGTCAACTTTTAGTCGATTAAAAGTCGACAAATAAATCGACTATAGTCGGCCGTTAGTCAGTCAATAATCGATTTAAAATTCGTCTTTATATCGATTATAAGTCAACTTTCAGCCAATGTTATGAAATAGTCGACCCTAAATCGACTTACAGACGATAGTTAAAGTTAACAAACATCCTAGAAAAAGACGGCCAAACGTCGACTTTAAAAAATCGACTTAAAATTGACTAAAAGAAGTCGACTATCAGTCGGCAAACAGTTATTCGTGCGGTGTGGGTAGTAAGTCATAGAAAAAAAATCTTCAAAATTTCCGAGATATATTTCGGCATATTGTGTGCTTAGTGACTAGCATAAAGAGTGTGTAAAGATGCATTCTCATACAAAAATTTTAATAATAATAATAATAATAATAATATATATATATACATATATATATATATATATATATATATATATATATATATATATATATATATATATATATACAGGATATAGCAAAAGTACCGGAACAGCAAGATAACTCGGCGGGGGAGCATTTTAGAGAAAAATGTTTCAGAAAAAAGTTGTAAGGCTTAAAAAACGCATTCAACGATAGTAGTTATTTGATATAGGATGGCGTCATCAAGGTCAGAACAAGGTCAACTTTGCTTTTTTAAATAGAAACATATCTTTTTATTACGGCATTTTATTCAACGTAAAAATGCAAACAACTTTTGCTTGAAAAAATTTTTTATACGACCTCTATTTTCTAAGATATAAGATGTAGTACCAAAAAGTGTAGTACAAAAGAAATCCATTATTTTTCCAATAGATGGCTTTAGTAATGTGTATCTCGCGTTGTATAAGTGCGATCGGATTACGCTAAATGGCGTTAGAAAGATAAGATTTCGTACTAAAAAAACTTCTGAGACAGTTTTGTGATTGTTTGACTCAGTATTGTTTGAGCGCGCGTCAAAGATGGACACCAGCAAAGAGAAAATACGCCATATTTTACAGTTTTTCTTCGATAAAGGAGGAAACGCAAGCCAGTCGGCTGAAAATGTGAATAGTGTTTATGGTCCTGATACTGTAACAGCCAATCACGCGCAATTTTGGTTTCGTCGATTCCGTTCCGGTAATTTTGATATCAAAGATGCACTAAACTCTGGAAGGCCAATTGTCGAAAATGTCGATAAAATAATGGAAATCGAAGAGTCCGACCGTCATGTCAGCACTGTTTCGATTGCCCAGGAGCTAAACATTGCACAAAAAACCGTTTGGAACCACTTGAACAAGGCTGGATACAAAA
>NW_022639618.1:423173-423624 GCF_010583005.1 Odontomachus brunneus | reverse complement strand
AGCGGATGGTGACTGGTGATGAAAAGTGGGTCACTTACGACAACATCAAGCGAAAACGGTCGTATTCGAAACGCGGTGAGCCGGCGCAAACGATGGCCAAGCCAGGATTGACGGTCAGGAAGGCTTTGCTGTGTGTTTGGTGAGATTGGCAAGGAATCATCCACTATGAGCTGCTTCCCTACGGCCAAACTCTTAATTCGGACCTGTACTGTCAACAATTGGACTGTCTGAAGGAATCCATCGACCAGAAGCGGCCAGCTTTGGCCAATAGGAGAGGAATTGTGTTCCATCAGGACAACGCCAGGCCACACACATCGATAGTGACGCGCCAGAAGCTCCGGGAGTTTGGTTGGGAAGTTCTTATACATCCACCTTATAGTCTGGACCTGGCACCAAGTGATTACCACCTGCTCCTGTCTATGGCGAATGATTTTGCTGGTGAAAAATTCGC
>NW_022639618.1:422329-423163 GCF_010583005.1 Odontomachus brunneus | reverse complement strand
ATCGCCCAGAAGCGGCCAGCTTTGGCCAATAGGAGAGGAATTGTGTTCCATCAGGACAACGCCAGGCCACACACATCGATAGTGACGCGCCAGAAGCTCCGGGAGTTTGGTTGGGAAGTTCTTATACATCCACCTTATAGTCTGGACCTGGCACCAAGTGATTACCACCTGCTCCTGTCTATGGCGAATGATTTTGCTGGTGAAAAATTCGCCTCACGAGAAGCTTGTGAAAATCGACTGTCCCAGTTTTTTGCCAATAGGGACAAGGGTTTCTATGAGAAAGGCATAATGGAATTATCTTCAAAATGGCAACAAGTTATCGAACAAAACGGTGCATATTTGACCTAAATCGGATCATTCTAACTATGCTAAATAAAGCCTTCAATTTCATGCAAAAATAATGGATTTCTTTTTACTACACCTTATATTTACGTAAACATCTACAAGATTGGTTTCAATAATTTTTTACTTGAATTCTATCAACTTTATCAAAAAATATCAAGAAATAAAAATTGCTTATTTTGTTTTCATAGAGCTCTGTAAATTTTTTCAGAATTTTGTGTTAACTTTTTAGTACTTCAAGAAAATGAAGTACTAAAAAGTTAATATAAAATTCTGAAAAAATTCTCAGAGCTCTATGAGAACAAAATATACAATTTTTATCTCTTCATATTTTCCGCTGAAGTTGATAGAATTCAAGTAAAAAATTATTGAAACCAATAATCTTGTAGATATTTCCGTAAATATCTTAGAAAATAGAGGTCGTATAAAAAATTTTTTCAAGCAAAAGTTGTTTTCGTTTTTACATTGAATAAAATGCCGTAATAAAAAATA
>NW_022639618.1:422159-422319 GCF_010583005.1 Odontomachus brunneus | reverse complement strand
CCCTCAATAGTTTCGAGGGCGCAATTCAATCCCACAAAAATTATCCACCTGCCGCCCCCCCTGGGGATGGGGCGGGGGGTAACTTTGAAATCTTAAATTGGAACCCCTACTTTTTATTACAGATTCGGATTCTACATCCAAAAACACGTAACTTTTGTCT
>NW_022639618.1:421222-421947 GCF_010583005.1 Odontomachus brunneus | reverse complement strand
TTTTTTTCTATTTCTGATAGATAGCGCTGCATTCGGCGAAAATTGGGTAACCTTCATTTTCTTCAAAGGGAATTCCCTATAATGACGCTACGTCGAAGAAAAGTAACTTTTGTCAGAAACATGTTTTTTCGAATTATCGAAAATATCTACGATAATTTTTTATCCGTTTTAACTAAAAAATGAAAATAAAAATTACAATCTCCAATGGCCTTGACCTTTACAAATGTTATACAAATGATGATGTTAAAAATTCAAGAGGTTTTAGTCGTCATTTCGACGTGGTCATTTCCAAATGGTCCACTCACGTCGTTATCATCATATCCACATCGTTAATCCTAGGTAAAGCTAAGGACGGATAAAAAATTATCGTAGATATTTACGATAATTCGAAAAAACATGTTTCCGACAAAAGTTACTTTTCTCCGACGTAGCGTGATTATAGGGGATTCCCTTTGAAGAAAACGAAGGTTACCCAATTTTCGCCGAATGCAGCGCTATCTATCAGAAATAGAAAAAAAAAGTTCAGACAAAAGTTACGTGTTTTTGGATGTAGAATCCGAATCTGTAATAAAAAGTAGGGGTTCCCATTTCAGATTTCAAAGTTACCTCCCGCCCCATCCCCAGGGCAGGCGGGAGGTGGATAATTTTTGTGGGATTGAATTGCGCCCTCGAAACTATTGAGGGTTTATTTGGGACATTTTTGTCGTACAATGCTTATTTTTCGA
>NW_022639618.1:415352-421212 GCF_010583005.1 Odontomachus brunneus | reverse complement strand
TAATTTTATTAATATCTCGAAATTTTACGTGGTTGTTTGAAAAATGACCTCTACAATTTTTGTTCAGTTTTATCTGTTCTACTTATATTTTTTTTTGCATGTCTTATGCGGGACACCCTGTATATATATACACACACATATATATATATATATATATATATATATATATATATATATAGGGTGTTTTTTTTAACTTGAGACTGCTAAATATCTCGAAAAATAAGCATTGTACGACAAAAATGTCCCAAATAAACCCTCAATAGTTTCGAGGGCGCAATTCAATCCCACAAAAATTATCCACCTCCCGCCTGCCCTGGGGATGGGGCGGGAGGTAACTTTGAAATCTGAAATGGGAACCCCTACTTTTTATTACAGATTCGGATTCTACATCCAAAAACACGTAACTTTTGTCTGAACTTTTTTTTTATTTCTGATAGATAGCGCTGCATTCGGCGAAAATTGGGTAACCTTCATTTTCTTCAAAGGGAATTCCCTATAATGACGCTACGTCGAAGAAAAGTAACTTTTGTCAGAAACATGTTTTTTCGAATTATCGAAAATATCTACGATAATTTTTTATCCGTTTTAACTAAAAAATGAAAATAAAAGTTACAATCTCCAATGGCCTTGACCTTTACAAATGTTATACAAATGATGATGTTAAAAATTCAAGAGGTTTTAGTCGTCATTTCGACGTGGTCATTTCCAAATGGTCCACTCACGTCGTTATCATCATATCCACATCGTTAATCCTAGGTAAAGCTAAGGACGGATAAAAAATTATCGTAGATATTTACGATAATTCGAAAAAACATGTTTCCGACAAAAGTTACTTTTCTCCGACGTAGCGTGATTATAGGGGATTCCCTTTGAAGAAAACGAAGGTTACCCAATTTTCGCCGAATGCAGCGCTATCTATCAGAAATAGAAAAAAAAAGTTCAGACAAAAGTTACGTGTTTTTGGATGTAGAATCCGAATCTGTAATAAAAAGTAGGGGTTCCCATTTCAGATTTCAAAGTTACCTCCCGCCCCATCCCCAGGGCAGGCGGGAGGTGGATAATTTTTGTGGGATTGAATTGCGCCCTCGAAACTATTGAGGGTTTATTTGGGACATTTTTGTCGTACAATGCTTATTTTTCGAGATATTAGCAGTCTCAAGTTAAAAAAAACACCCTGTATATACGAGTGTGTATATATATAAAAGAAATTATCTGATACCACAAAATTACTGCTTTTTTTGCCGGGATTAAGAACGCAATTAATCTAGCATTATTGTACTAATAAAAAATAAATCTTTTGATTACAATTATGACGTAATAAATAGATATTTTTTAAGGCAGACATATTTTAAACATATTGTGCTATTTATAACAGCATATATAAAATATATATTATATATTTGCATGCTACATTATCTCTATCTATCCAGGTAGATGAGGAAAGATAACAGAACCTTGATGGAAAAATTTTGCTGAAAATATAATGAAATTTGCTGAAAACATAATGAAATGTACTGAAATTTTGCTTGAAAAATTCTATCAATTGACCCACCTTCATTATGATTTCAGCAATATTCATTGAAAATCAGCGAAATTTTAATCAATTTCAGTATGTCTCAATAAAATTCAGTAGAAAATCATTAAAATTTAATATCAAGAAACATATTATTCAGCATGCTTATTATTGTCATCCCATACAGCATAGTAATGTTGAATTAATGTTGAAAAAATGTTGAATTGCAACAATATAAATATTGCAGTAACATTGAGGAATCAACGTTGCACAAACCTTGTGATATAATATAAAAATGTCCGCTTAAATGTTTTTCGCGTAGCTTTCATAAAAAAAAACTAATTCCTAATTTTCTCATGTCTCATAACCGCCTGACTGCGTTAAAGTGTTACTTAACCTAACGATCGAGCGGCACGCAGTGATTCCAACGGTGTTCTTACAATTTATGCTTATATAATATGTACTTATAGTCTTTACAGTATATTAAAACTAGGGATGTGCCTAATACTGAATTTGCCGGATACCGGATAGTAGGTATACAAGGGGGGTTTTAACTCAGGTCCTCTGAGGGGGGGGTGCGGGGCGAGAGGAACTGAGGGCGCGGGGGCTGACGTCACGCGGGAGAGGGGACTTACCGACATTTCTTTTTTACCGACATATTACCGGTATTTTTACCAACATATTTATTTTTTACCAACGTATATATATTTTTACCAACATATTTATATTTACCAACATATTTTTTTACCGACATATTATTACCGACATAATTGGTAATTTTTATTGACCCTGCGATTTGTTTTTTACCGACATATCTTTCCACATATTTTTTTAAACATAATATCGATATAATTGACCGTTTCATCAATCCTCCCCGACGTGTTCGCGGCCTTTCCCCCCCTTCCTGTTGGCAGCGGTTCGCGAGTGGGCCGCGCCACCCACTCGCCTTTCCCCCTCTCCGGCCACCGGTGCGCCTAGAATATTCTCGAATATTCCAGAAAGATCTTTTGAGGAGAACATTCGGTCTCGAAAAGAATTTTATCTAATGCATAGAGATACTTTGATGGGTAGAGACATCCTTTTAGTTTTTATCTTCAACAGCCCCTCCCGAAAAAAGAATTTTAACGCTAATGTATGAGATTATCGCATACCTACACAGATATTCTTTCTTTTTCAAAAGTAGGAATGGGAGTAAAAAAAGAGATATACTTTTTTAATAACGTAATATATTTTTCAGAGTGTTATTTCACTTTTTCATAGCCTCATACATAATATTTTTCAAGGTGCACGCTAGCAACTCGCAATCAACGAGCGACTCACAGTCATAGTCGTTGCTTTCACATATCGCTTTTGTTGCATGATATATTTCAGTAATGTCCTTCTCTCGAAGAACATTTACAAAACTTCGAAATTTTACACTAACGAGATGCGTATTTTCAGACAACCATACATACATATGATCGATGCAATTTTCATAAGTAAATAATGTGTTCATAGTAGCAGGTTTCAAATATAAAGACTTATTAGATAATGTAAGTTTAATAATTTTGGAATCGCGCATCTTACAAAATTCCACTACCAAATCTTGAATCGACAGCGGAAATGGTTTGTCAGTTTGCAGAAGCCGTTGGATGTCGAGACGTTTTTCCATCAGCTTCCTCCAAGTTTCTGTAGGTAATATTAATTGATTACCGCAATTGTCACCGATGATTATTTCCACGGTAGGCACAGGTCCTACGTTGATCCCAATCTCCAAATATTTATACGACGTTGCAGTCAGAGCATATCTGCGTCCCAGGATACGAACAGTATGACGTGGTTGCGAAATACTATAAAAAAATATAACAAAAGTTAAATGTATGAAAAATAATTTAAACGTGCATAAAAAAATTTGCATTGATACTTACTTTTCAAATCTTTTCTTGCACGGTGGGATGTCATCATGTTGAACGGGCAAGTAGTAATTTGCGTGTTTAGCGTTCACCTCAGCACCGTACATTTTTTTTTTTTTTTTTTACTGTATTCGGGAACTACCACCGAACGTCGTCTATACAGAACGATTGACGAAACCATAGTCTAAATCTTACTAATATATATAATGGACAAAGTCCCCCACCAACATTTTTTATCCCCTCTCTTATTCGCCTTCAGAATTGTTAACACATGTATTGATACATTTTCCGAAACTAGATAATAAATCCATGGCACAGCGTCGTAGCCAATCAATTAAGCAATCGTATGTCGATGAAGCAATGTCAGCCATGATGCATTACAGCGCAAGAGAAAATGATGTGTAGTGTTTATTACTGGTATTTTTTACCAATATATTATTACCGGCATATTTATAATTTTTTAACTGATATTATCGACCCTTCGTCTTTGTCCCGTTTTAGCATATTTTAGAATATTCGAGACCTTTTGAGGAGAACATTCGGTTCCCCGAAAAAAAGAATTTTATCTAATGTACCTAAGAATTTTATCTAATGTACCTATTAGAATTTTATCTAATGAATTTTATCTACCTACATAGATACTTTGATAGGAAGTAAAAAGAGATATCCTTTTAGCTTTTATCTTCAACAGCCCTCCGAAAAAAGAATTTTGTATAACATTAATAATTGTCACCGAGGATTATTTCCACGGTAGACACAGGTCCTACGCTGATCCCAATCTCCAAATATTTGTACGACGTTGCAGTCAGAGCATATCTGCGTCTCAGGATACGAGCAGTATGGCACCGCATTTATACATGTTGTCGAGCGCCGTCTAATCTGGCTGCTGATAACGAATTCTCTACAGTTGTAGCAGGTAAAAGGATATACATATTTTTTAGATAGGGCGTGACACAAGGATTTTTAATTTGAGTTTCTTTGGAAAACTTTGGGAGGGGGGCATAGGAAAAATAGAACATATAAAATCAGGAAGATTTTCAGCGCGCGTTTAGTCCAACCCTCAGACAATGACAAACATCGAACGCGAGCAAAAAGTTCTTATTGAAGACTATACCAACGACAGCGAGAAAAAATAAAAAAGTTTTTAAGTGTGTCTGTATGCGGAATAGAAGAGCATATATGATATAGTGAACAATGGGTGATAATCTTCCAGTCGAAGAAATATTAGACGATGAAGAAATGAATGATATGGATGTGCAACCGATAAATGGCAACAACGACGAAGTGATGGAAGTGGACAACAATTTTGAAAGAATACTCGACGAAGAGTCATCCGATGAAGAAAATATACTCGCAGGTGACAGTGATTACCATAGTGATTGTAATGACCAATTTATGGAAAGAACTGACAAATTAATTCATAATTCAGAAATCAATACACTAAATGGACGTACAAAAATGTGTTGTATATATTTTTACTATTCTACAGGAGGTAGTTTAGTATTATGCACTTCATGTATGTTGCGAGTGACTGATTTATTTACACACATGTATGCAGTTCGGAAGCATCTAATTGAAATATATGATGCGATAGACGGGAGATTTTGCTCAGATTGCAAAGGACCACTGTTTCAAATACTTCCATGCAATTTGTGTCCTTTATGCACCTAAGGACATCCTAAAGAAGAACAATCAATTTGTGAAAGTGCGTTTTTGTACTTTGTAAAAGAAATGGAAGATTTTGCGCAAATCGAGCGAGAATTGCGGGAGCAGTCGGCTCAACTGAGTTCGCGAGACGAATACGATGCGTGGGTGCAAAAGTGTGACGAGTGCCTCGAGTTGTTGGAAGAACATAGTCGGGCTAAACGACCGCGATTATCGATCGGTATTAGACAGTCATTGATTGCTCGAATCGCGCAACTCGAGGGGTTAAAAAATACGTTGCGCACACGTTTCGTTCACGCGGGTGCAGGACACAGTACGAGAGATGCAGGACTCGTTTGGCGCGAGGTCGATACCGCGTTCGATAACCGCATATTAACCGGAATTGTCATCAACGCGAACCACATCGAACCTCGTCAATTTCTCGAGGATGCAAAGAATATGGTGCTCGAGCACATACGGGATGCAATGGAGAGACACGTAAACGTGAAAGTGAACACTGTGTTTAACGGTGAGTTCGTCGCGGGTGAAAAACGTGCGGTAAAGAGCATCGCTACGAAAAATTGTGAACTCTTTTCCACATCCAACATAGAAGATTGGTACGAGCGACGCATCGTCGAGCCCACATTAGCATCGTTGGAGGAATTCCAAGAACGCGATAGCGGGTGGGCATTATCGCGAATACTCAATCTTACAATCAATGTGAACAAATACAATCCGTTGCACGCGGGATGTCACTTTGAGTTACCGCGTGTGATACAGCTGAAACGGGCTGTGATTAATATCAAATCTG
>NW_022639618.1:404189-412941 GCF_010583005.1 Odontomachus brunneus | reverse complement strand
AAAAAAATTTGTACAAATTGATGAACAATGCAGTATTCGGCAAAACGATGGAAAATGTTCGCAATCATGTAGATGTAAAACTGTTGACAAAATGGGATGGAAGGTACGGTGCTGAGACAATGATCGCAAAACCAAATTTTCATAGTAGAAGCGTTTTCGCCGAAAATTTAGTTGCCGTTGAATTGCGCAAACTTGAGGTGAAATTTAACAAGCCGATCTATGTGGGTATGTGCATACTCGATATATCAAAGGTTTGTTTGTATGAATTTCATCACGAGTACATGTATCCTCTGTATCGCGACAAATGTAAAATAATGTACACTGACACTGACAGTCTTATTTACAACATCAAATGCGATGATGTATACGAGCACATGAAACGTGATATTGCAAGGTTTGATACGAGTGATTATCCCGCTGACAACGTGTATGGTATACCGCTTGTAAATAAGAAAGTTCCGGGTTTGATGAAAGACGAAAACAATGGAGCGATAATGATGGAATTCGTCGGTCTCAGAGCGAAGATGTACGCATTGAGAGTGAACGGTAAAAGAGATACAAAAAAAGCCAAAGGCGTTAAGAGTAATGTCGTAACGCGAACGATAACTTTTAATGATTATACACAATGTTTGAAAGAGGAGATTGAAACGACTCGCCAACAATCATGCATTAGATCAAAATTGCACGAAGTGTACACAGTGTTCGAAACGAAAATCGCTCTGAGTCCGTACGATGACAAGCGATATATCGTACCAGAATCAATCGATACGTTACCATGGGAACATTATCGTATACCGCTATAATAAAAAAATGTATATATTAAAATGTATATATTACAAGTGTACCCCGATTAAGTTAAAACATATATTAGGTTAGGATATATGTCGAATGCGATAATAAAATATATTTTTTATATAAAAATAGAACTTAGTTCGATAGCAGTCTGCGATTGGTATTGTCAATAAAGGTTCAAATTACAAAAAAATTTTTTATTGATTATTTTAATACAATAAAATACATTTTTAAAATAAAATACATTTTTTTTACAATATATTATCCTTGTTTATCCATGAGTTGTATGAATTGCTAAATCCCAACCATTTCACGTAAACCTTGTCACCTTCTCTGCGTAATACTTTTTCCACCAGGTATACATCAGGGTTATTAACACGATGCAGTTCATGTTCGTAGAATCCTCCAGCGACAGGCTGTTCGCGAAAATCCTCGAGCAGATAAGTAACAGGATTAGTTGTCTGTACTTTGGCAATAGTAAATACTTCGGTTGTCCAGTTCGGTGTGTAACCCTTCTCGAAGACAGTCTTGAATTTGCTAACACGTACATAATCGCCCACTTTGAATTTAGCAGGCGCTGCAATTTTTACGTTGCTGTACACTGTATTCAGGAGCTTATCGGCGATCGCGGGGGTAACATCTATAGGACGCATTCCGATGGTTCGATGTTTACACCCATTGTACTGCGATACGAGATTCGGCAGCGCATCGATCCATTTATAGGTTCCGTTGAATGTAAACATTTTCCACATATTATTTTTTAACGTACGATTGAATCGTTCCACGACGGAGGCCTTCATTACTGAGTACGTCGAATAATGATTGATGTTGTGTTTCTTTATTAGTTTCTGAACATCTGCGTTGTAAAATTCCTTGCCTTGATCGGTTTGCAAATTTTTCGGACATCTGTCTCGAATTATCTTGGTGAACACTTCAGCTACCTCTTTTCCGCTCTTACTCTTCAGCGGCACAGCCCATGCGTATTTGCTCAGCACATCAATAACCGTAAGTATATAGTGATGACCTTTGTTAAATCGCGCATAAGGACGCATCTCTACCACATCGGCTTGCCACAGATCATCGTATCCGCGTACAATGACGCGCCTACGAGGAAAATTTTTTCTCGCCGAAGCATGCAGTTCGTCCACGAGTCGCTGCTTTTTGTTTTTCCGTTTGTTAATCTTTGATGATTCCTTCACCATTATGGAATGACTTTTCTCGTGCTTATGTCTATGTGTATACTGATTTAACTGTAATATTCCATTATTTATTTATCTTTTTTCATAGATTTACTTTCTTCTACTTTCGCATCAGTATTTTTTGTCTTAGATTTACTTTCTTCTACTTTCGTATCAGTATTTTTTGTCTTAGATTTATTTTTTTCTTGTATCATATCAACTAACAGATTGATGTTTTGATGAAGATCATTCATACTCTGTATGTTTTTCGCCCTGATTACTTCCTGTTCAGTTTTCAACGTTTTACTATTCTCCTCCAATCGATCTTTCAACGTTTTAATATTCTCTTCTAGTCGATCTTTCAACGTTTTAATATTCTCTTCCAGTTGATCTTTCAACGTTTTAATATTTTCATTCACATGCTTTGCGATCTGCTCTCTCCACACTTTAAAATTCTCATCCACATAATTTTTGTGTGCAGCGTCATTGAAGGCTTCCGGCCACGTTACATGTCGTATTTTGATCCCTTTTGTATCAAAGAATTTACGGTCGGCAGATATACAAAGAGTATTATCTTGTACATATCGTTTGCTCGCAAAGTCGCGCAAACTATCAGTCGCAAATTTTGCGAAACGCTCTTCCACATATTGTTTGGTTGCAACGTCACTATCGGCTTCCGGTTGCGCTACATGTTGTATCTTGCGAGACTTTGCGTCAAAATCTTTAGCCGCGTTTAGACAAAGGGCATTTTCATGTACATAACTTTCAACGTATTCATCCCATCGTTCTACAGGAACAGTTCTGGAACTGTTATTCTTTCGCGATGTTCCAAACTTATCCATCGACATTTCGACACGAGCAGTATCGACTGACTGACTCGTGTCAACGCTGCGCTGCTTAATTTATAATGAGGCCAGCTTCACGGAGTTCTTCGATAATTGATAAAATTTCATTGCCGTGAACATTGTTGCCAGCTTTACGCGAAGCTTCCAGTAATCGTAAACGATCCACCAGCTCGTTGGGATCATCCCAATACGTATAATCGATTTTGTTTTCGTTTAACGTCATCACATCTCGCGATACGGAGAAGCCTTTCCCTACCGCCTTATTGCTCGACATGTGTGATACCAGAGGGCTTATTATATTCTTATATTTGTACCCTTTGTTACCGAGTATAGGATTTAGAGGGTTGTAGCCGCGTCTGTGAGCATTCGTCGCCAGCAGTATACTTTTGTACTTGTGTTTGTCGGCCTCGGTGTACACGGTATCGTCGGGTATTCTCTTGAATATCAGCTCGTAAAGACCCGGTGTTCCCATATATCTTGTTCCATCAATGATTATATTATCGTCTCTGTCCACGTCGATGCGTTTATCACCTAGCGTCGGTTCATCATTATCGAAACGTACCCCGTAAACGTGATCTATAGTTGTATCTTTTCCACCGCTTAACATCGCTCCAAAGTATTGTTGTCCCAGGGGACCAAGGTGATCGCGCAACGTTTGTTGTCCCGCGCGCGTTTGTAACTGATGTCTAATGGATGTCGCGAGCGGCTCATCCGGGGTTTCGAAAACAGTATTCTCATCATCATCAATGGGTAGAGTGTCGTTCGATTCATGCGGTTGCTCGTATAGAGGTGCTTTCTTCGATGTAAGATATATCGGAGAATCGTCTAATCGTATCCGTTTTTTCTTTGGTGAAGGCAATGCGAACGTATCTGAATAATCCCACGACATGTCCAATAATTTCCCACTTTTGTCATGTGCGTCTTTTCTTTTCGGTTTTGATATCGCACTCTTTGCTTCGACGTTCGTACTCACCGATGGTGTCTCAGTTTTAACACCGACGTTACCCTCTACATTAGCGGTACTTTCCGCGATTTGCTTCAGAGGTTCGACCACGGGTTTAAAATGTCTCTCCAATGCAACATCTTCCTCCATCCTACCGGTTTTCAAAGCGTGATACTTCTTGCGAATCGATTTGCTCGTTCTCGCAATCTCCTTCGCTATCTTCTCGCGATCCTTGATGTTCATGCTACTATTGATCATCATTGATGCGCTTTCGTGGATATTGAAGCGACGTTAGAACGGTGTTGGAACGACGTTATATAGTTAGAACGACGTTGAAACGACGTAGGAACGATGTTGGAACGATGTTATCACGTTACAACGATGTTGGAACGACGTTGAAACGATGTTAAAATGACGTTGGAACGATGTTGGAACCACGTTGGAACGATGTTGCCACGTTGAAGTAACAACGACGATTGTACAACTCACAGCGTAGCAAAATCGTTAAATCCTTTCCTATATCGACCATTGTTCATAGAACTGTCCTTATCAATCACTGTAAAGCCATATTTATGTTGCCAACATTCACGACACAATGCATTAAAATCCTCATATGACATGTCAGTGTTCACATGATCGTTGTAAATATGTTTTAAGTTGGTACCATCCTGTTTGAAGAGAATCAGCAGATTTGTGTTGTCGCGTATAAGATGCTTGGGTATCTTTGCATACGTTTGACAGAGATAGAAACAGTCAACGTTCGAATGGCGACCCATAGCAAAGTATTCCTTTATCACATCTTGTTTGTCACATGCAACGTCGTCAAAAATAAAAATAGAATTAGCGAGCGCTTCTGTCGTTGGAATCACGTCGCTGTTATTAGAGAATGTAAAGTAACCAATTTCATCAATCAATGTCAACAAATTTTCCAAATAGCGATATTTGGGCTGTTGCAATGATTTCGAGTACACATACAAGTTCTCGAAACGTGGACCGTGTGGACTTTCCAGCAAACTTATCAACACGTTTGTCTTGCCGCAGTTCGAAGGGCCGCATATGATTCCACGAATCGTGTTTGGAAGCATGTTTCCATGTCGGCGTGTCTCTTGATCGAACATTGATTGCGTTCTATCATCAAAATTTGTCACGCGTATCGCTGTCGGTTGCTTCAAGAACCGCATGTTTTCTCTGCAAGTTGCGAAGTTGATTTCGTTAACGAGTTGTTCCGATTGAACTATTTATAGGGGTGCATCATATCAAAATTGTTCAGTTTCGAAAATGTTTTTCCTACTGTCGGATACTTGTGACATTCGAAACCTAACCTCCGAACAGTTGAAATACATACCGAAGGTTGTCCTATTGCGTGGGTTTCCGACGCACATTGACGTTTTGTGGGACAGACTCCCCGAGTATATAAAGGCTGACTCAGAGGTTCAGCAGTATCGCCGGTGTCTGGAACATTATAATCGTCCGTGGGAACGAACGCACATTGACGGTCCAGCACCGTTGATCAGGGACTGCAACGAATGTCGCCGAAGACGACAAAAACAATTGGTAGAGGCCTATTAAATCGTGCGATAAACGCACTTCCTGTCGAGTTGCACATCCCCGGATATAATTTTTGCGGTCCTGGAACTCGCTTGGCAAAACGATTGGCTAGAGGTGATCGAGCCATTAATTCATTGGACGAGGCGTGTCGCGAGCACGACATTGCATATTCTCGGAGTAATAACCTTACCGATAGACACGCGGCGGATAAGATTCTCGCTGTGAAGGCTCAGGAACGCATAACTTCGAAAGATTCGACTCTCGGTGAGAGAGCTGCAGCTACAGCAGTCTGGGCGGCTATGAAAGCAAAGACAAAACTCGGCATGGGTTTGAAAACGAAGAGAAAAAAGACGAAACGAATACTTCCGGTAGCGAAACGTGGTGGTGTTTTACCAGTTCTACCGTTATTGGGAGTAGTCGGTTCGTTGGTTGGAGGAGCAGCGGGGGTTGCAAAGGTTGTGAATGACAACAAGGCTGCTCAACGTCAACTGGAAGAATTAAAACGTCATCATCGTGCCATGGAAGACCGCGTCATGAAAGGTCGAGGAGTCTATCTTGCACCATACAAACGTGGAAAAGGCGTCTCGAAGAAAAAAAAAAAAAACATCAATGAAACGATAAAAATGCCTACCGGTGCAACCACCAACGTTCAATTGGACTACTTGGCGAAGCGCTTGCGTATCCCATTTTTTCGAGGTGTCTTTATGCGTAACGCACTCCCGATGTTACCGCGTATAAACGAAAGCGGTATCATAAATTTGGACGACGCTGAAGGATCTGGTACTCATTGGGTGGCGTACGCAAAGAGAGGAGAACGCGCGATATATTTCGATAGTTTTGGTAATCTTAGACCGCCCAAAGAATTGATTCGATATCTCGAAAGAGATGTAGTGAAAATTGAGTACAATCGCACACCCTATCAACGTTACGAAGAAAGCACTTGCGGACAACTGTGTTTACATTTTCTGCAAACTGTCGATAAAACCTATTTAAATTCCTGATGTTTCGTTGCGAGAACTCTGTATTCGTTTGACAGTGCTCCGAGTATGTCACTGACACTTACGCTGTCGGGCAATAGTAGCACCCTTACGGCGAGCTACTTTCCTGCCATAGATTTGAGCGATGATGATTATGAACTTGGCTTGACCACCTTTGAATCTTATCATACGATACCGAATGTGAACGCATCGAACAATAAATTTTACTTTGGTGACGATGACAGGGAAATTTCAATTCCTGAAGGATCGTACGAATTGCATGCCATAAACGAGTATTTAAGACGTGTAATTTCCCAAGCAACAGTACGTACCAAAAATAATCTATATAGAGATGACAAGGGTGAATATCCTATAATAATTCGTGCCAATCATAATACAATGAAGAGCGAAATAAAATGTGCTTACAGAATAAATTTTAGTAAGCCGAACAATATTGGTTCGCTCTTGGGATTCTCATCGAATCGTATATTAGCACCGCAACAATGGTATGAATCGGATGCACCGATTAAGATTATGAACGTGAATATTATTCGTGTAGAATGCAGCGTCGTCAGTGGTGCATACAGCAACGGTACCCGTGTACATACGATACATGAATTCTCACCTAACGTGTCACCAGGATATAAGATATCGGAAACGCCGGCACATGTCATTTATCTTCCAATCATCGCACGAAGCATTACAGATTTAACGGTGCGTATCGTCGATCAAGAAGGGCGATTGCTCGATTTTCGAAAAGAAGAGATTACCATCAGACTGCACGTGCGACGGCGACTACAACGTTAACACGAATTCTATATTTTTTTGGAAAGCGCGTGAGATGCTCGTACTGAATGAAACGGATCAAGTGACACACTCCCCGAGAGAACATTTCATCGCACCGAAGACGGCTCCAAACAATACTCGTAGTTGTATAAAACAAAAACTCAGCGCGACGAATATTGAATTTCTTAAATCTCTAGGATACATCGTACGAAACAATTGAAAAAAGATGATTGACATTTTGAACATTGGAGGTAGTCCGGTCTTTGACGATCGCATCGTCAAAATCGAAACACACACGTACAATCCATACGCTAACACAACGTTTGGACACAGCGATGAGATACGAATACCTATACAACAGCAAGACTTGTACACGTTACCGTGTGAGAGTTATCTCTATGTCGAGGGGAAGATAACGAAACAAGCGAAAGCCGATGGTGTGACTGTAACATTGGGACGTAATTGCGTTGCATTTATGTTTGATGAGATTCGTTACGAACTGGATGGTACAGAGATTGATCGTAACAGAAACGTGGGGATAACTTCCACGCTGAAAAACTATGTATCGTTATCTTCGGACAAAAATGCTACCATGAAAAATGCTGCGTGGGATACGACTGACGCTGTTTCGACAGATGGATACTTCAACTTTTGCGTGCCACTTAACATGTTGCTAGGATTCTGCGAAGACTACAAGCGTGTAGTAATTAACGCGCGTCACGAATTAATTTTATTACGGTCGCGCAGTGACAACAACAGTCTACTTGGATCTTCAGCGTTGCAACCTAAGATTGAGCTATTCAAGATACAATGGCGAATGCCTCATGTAATGTTGAATGATATCAATAAACTTGCCCTGCTGAGAACATTGGAGAATGGTCGATACCTGAGTATGAGTTTCCGCTCATGGGATCTGTATGAATTTCCTCTGCTGCAAAGCACGACCAAACATCTGTGGACTGTCAAAACAGCCACTAATTTGGAAAAACCACGATACGTTATCTTTGCCCTGCAAACTAGTCGAAAAAATGTCATGTCGGAAAATATAACTCAATTCGACAACTGCAATTTAACCAACGTAAAGCTCTATCTAAATTCAGAGTGTTATCCATACGATGACATGAATTTAGATTTTGTAAAAAACAGATATGCAATACTTTATGATATGTATAGCCGTTTCCGCAAATCGTATTATGGATACAACAGTGCTGAGGTATGGTTAACAACTATCGACTTTCTGAAGCATGGTCCTTTCGTGGTTATCGATTGTTCGCGTCAAAACGAATCTGTTAAGAGTGCCACTGTAGATGTGCGGATAGAATTTGAGTGTAGAGAGAATATACCAGCGAATACTACCGCATACTGTCTGATCCTGCATGATCGTGTAGTTGAATACAGTCCACTAACCAACTTAGTGCGCAAAATCAACTAACACATTGAGAAAAGAATAATAGAAAACATCAAAAGGCTATACACGACATTTCTTTTCCGAACGTATCGAAGAGTACTTTGCTATGGTCGAACCAACGTTTGTGGACTTGCAAGGATTCGTTGTTGGAAAGAGATTTATTGTAAAGGAAGTAGCTTACTTAGGAAAAAGCATACTTAGGAATGGATCTGTTCTCTCCCATTATATCTTTACTAGTCCCATGCCATGGCATCTTCTCGCAAGATCCGACAAAT
>NW_022639618.1:404030-404107 GCF_010583005.1 Odontomachus brunneus | reverse complement strand
AAAAAGTATGTAAAAAGTATATTTAAAAAATATTTATTTGTTTTAAAAGTAAGTAAAATACAAATAAACTACTTTGA
>NW_022639618.1:403776-404020 GCF_010583005.1 Odontomachus brunneus | reverse complement strand
CATGCGATGTGGAACATAAAGACGTTTTCCCCCCACTTGTATACGTAAAGGGGTGTGAAAAGCGAGAATGATTGATGAATCTTCTGGACGACAATGTAAAAAGTAACCTGACCATCGAGACCTTGGATGCGGATTACGAGGACATAGTTTCCTTGGACAAATTGGATGCAACCAATATTTTACGATGTAATAATCATATTAAGCATTGTGCTTTACAGAATGTATTAAAAATATTCAATTGGTG
>NW_022639618.1:399462-403365 GCF_010583005.1 Odontomachus brunneus | reverse complement strand
AATTCTTTTCGAGACCGAATGTTCTCCTCAAAAGATCTTTCTGGAATATTCGAGAATATTCTAGGCGCGCCGGTGGCCGGAGAGGGGGAAAGGCGAGTGGGTGGCGCGGCCCACTCGCGAACCGCTGCCAACAGGAAGGGGGGGAAAGGCCGCGAACACATCGGGGAGGATTGATGAAACGGTCAATTATATCGATATTATGTTTAAAAAAATATGTGGAAAGATATGTCGGTAAAAAACAAATCGCAGGGTCAATAAAAATTACCAATTATGTCGGTAATAATATGTCGGTAAAAAAATATGTTGGTAAATATAAATATGTTGGTAAAAATATATATACGTTGGTAAAAAATAAATATGTTGATAAAAATACCGGTAATATGTCGGTAAAAAAGAAATGTCGGTAAGTCCCCTCTCCCGCGTGACGTCAGCCCCCGCGCCCTTAGTTCCCCTCGCCCCGCACCCCCCCTCAGAGGACCTGAGTTAGAACCCCCCTTGTATACCTACTCCGGATATCCGATACTAATTTCTAAAAAAATTTCTATATTAACATTTACATAAGTAATACCCCGTACAGCACACTTTATCCGAGGGATGTCCTACAAATATCATTTTAGGATATCGCAGAGGATATCTCGAAATAATCTCACATATCCTGAGGATATCCAGCAGAAGCACTAATATCCGCATGTGTAAGATCCTATAAACGTCTCAGACGACGTCCAGAAGATATCGCAAGACATCTCCTTCGGAGATCTGAGGATATACATCCCTCAGGAAAAAAGACTGTTAAGAACTGTAAAAAAAATTGTAGGAAAACTGAAGCAAATACTCTAGAGAAACTGTTTGATATACTGTAAAAATCTCGCAGTTAATTTGAACATATCTCAACAGTTTTCTTCAGTACACTAACTGAAAAACTGTAGACATGTCCTATACCCAGATAGCACAAAATATTTATACAAATATAAAAATTTTTCTCTTTTCCTAAATTTTTCTTAAATTTTCCACTTTATTGTTTCACCTGTTACTTAATTCAATTTAAATTGTACTTCGAAAAATTTACTTACCAGCTGGGATACGAACCTGAGACCTCTGCTTCTTGAGTCGTTCACCTTATCTACTGCGCCATTGTCACGTTGACTGAAAGACGCTTTATATTGTATACATATGGTATATCCACGTACGAAAACAAATGATTTATTTAAAAGAAGAAAATAGATCCTTTTAAATGTAAAAAGTATTTAAAAAAGTATGTAAAAAGTATATTTAAAAAATATTTATTTGTTTTAAAAGTAAGTAAAATACAAATAAACTACTTTGATGTAAATTTAAATAAATTGTTTTCTGATAATAAAAGAAATTTTAATTTGAAACACAAAAAGATACTTTTAATATTAGAAAATAATTTATTTAGATTTATAATTTACTTATATTTCATTACTTTTAAATTTCCTTGTATTTCATTTGTATTTGTATTTTACTTTTAAAACAAACCTTGGATTTTACTTTTAAAACAAGTAAATATTTATTTAAGGGGAGGTTCTAGTCAAAATCGACCAAAAAAAAATTTTTTTTTGTTGCTTTATTTTCATTCTTTGGGTCTTGAAAATGTGTAGGCAAAAGGATATTTTCATATCTAATTTATTTTACGAGTTATAGCGTATTAAGCGAGAGAGTGCGTCGGCCGAAAAACAGGTATAAACGCGCGCTCGGAGCGGCTTCGAGGGAAGGCCATTTTTCACCGCCTAAGCGGTGTATCTACTACAGGTAGCAAGTTTGTGCCTGTCTCAACGAATTCCTGTACATTCCTGTCTATTGTGTGCTCGTATACCTGCGTACCCTCGGTCGGACGAGCGTTCTATTTACAGTAACGTATTTCAGTTGCGTTTCGAATATGTGGCAAATAACAGTGTTTCAAAAATGCCGAACACGCGAAAATCAAAATGGGAACTCTTTATCCACATCGGCCTCGTAAGAAGAAATTCAATTATAATCCCGATAAAATGGAAGCAGAAATAGAATATGCTAGTACTTTAGCCAAAAAAATTAAAGACACGAGTTATGATGATATTAAAATTGATGTTGGCCATAATAACGTCATTATAAATTTTCTGACTGTTTTCAACTTTTTGTCTCAGTGTCTAAAATGTAAAAATTGTGACGGTGATGTAACGTTTTCTCGTACGTGTGAACGTGGACTTGGTTTTAATTTAGTAATCAAGTGCAAGTGTAAGAATCAACAACGCGTTTCTTCGAGCCCTTTAGTAAATAGTGCGTACGAAATAAATCGCCGTTTGATGTTTGTCATGCGGATTCTGGGACTTGGATTACGGTCGATAAACAGTTTTTGTTCCCTAATGGAACTGTCTTCAGGTTTTGCATACGTACTATGCATTTATCACTAATCTGCTCGAGGCATCAAAGAGCACATTCGAAGCTATTCAACGTAAAGCGATTGCCGAAGAAAGACAGAAGAACGTGGAGGCGGGAAATGAAGAAACACATTTGAGCGTGTCAGGCGACGGTTCGTGGAAAAGACGTGGCTTTTCGTCGTTATTTGGAATTGCAACGCTGATCGGAAAATATACGCACAAAGTGTTGGATTTTATTGTAAAGTCGTCGTTCTGTCAAAGCTGTAGCAACTGGGCTAGCAAAAAAGGAACTGATGAATACGATATCTGGTATGATACTCATAAAGAACATTACAGCATAAATCACACAGAAAGTGCTAGTAAGATGGAGGTCGATTGTATGAAGGAAATGTTTTGTCGATCAGAATCGCTCGGCGTGAAATATGCTACATATATCGGCGACGGTGATACTAAAACTTTCCGAGCTCTCCTCGAATGTAATCCTTATAGCGACCTTATCGTTCAAAAGAAGGAATGTATAGGTCACGTCCAGAAGCGAATGGGCACACAAGATTGCGCGAAGCCAAGAAAAAAAATAAAAGAATCAGAGGTAAAGTTGACAGACAAGTTGACGAACAAATTGATAAAAGATTTGACTTTATATTATGGACTTGCCATCAGACGACACCCTGAAGAAATGAGAAAAGCTGTGTGAGCAACGTTCGATCATAAATGTTCCACGAATGAGAAACCGAAACATGATAACTGCCCGCCAGGTGAAAACAGTTGGTGTAAGTGGCGTGTTGCAGAAGCTAAGGGAGAAATCGCCGATTTCCACCACGAACCTGCCCTTCAAGCGTCTGTTCAAGAAGCAATTCGACCGGTGTATGAAGCTCTTTCAAGCGATGATTTGCTACAAAGATGCACCGGTGGAAACACGCAAAATGACAATGAAAGTTTTAACGCTTGTCTATGGAAACTGGCCCCCAAACACCTTCATTGTGGCGAACAAACGATCAGAATAGCAGTATATATAGCCTCCGGCATCTTTAATGAAGGCTATTCATCTATATTAAGAACTATGCAGACGTTAGGAATCGTCATCGGGACAAATAGCAGAAACTTCGCTGCGAAGACTGACGAAAAGCGCATCGAGTCAGGGGAGAAGAATCTGTCAGAGTTGGCAAAAAAGACCAGGATTGAAAAAATCAGCTTCCAAGTGCAGCAAAACATGATCTTCGAGGATGAGGAAGGAACCCTATATGGTGCTGGAATAGCTGATTAAATGTAAGTGTCAAAAAACAAACATTACATACGATTTTTTCTTCGTCAAACTTTAAACGCGTTTTTCTCGAAACACCTTTTTTTTGCGCGCGAAGCACGATTCCGCTTCAACGACTGAACCGATTTCGATGTTTATCGGCTCAAATTAAAGCTTATTCAATTTAGGGGGCCTTCAGGAAGCGTTTTTTTCAAAAAAAAATTTTTAAATATTTTTTTTAACGTTAAAGCCAAAAAAAAGGAAAAACAGGTTTTTTTTTCAAATGGT
>NW_022639618.1:399152-399452 GCF_010583005.1 Odontomachus brunneus | reverse complement strand
GGGGCTCTCTACCGAACACAATTGATAAGAATGAGCCGAGCACTCAAGGAAAAACGCGCCCACTACTACTCCAGACACGACAAAATTATTCTCCTGCATAATAATGTTTGTCCACATGTTGCGGCGCCGGTCAAAACCTACTTGGAAACACTCAATTGGGAAGTTTTACTCCACCCACCGCATTCATCAGACATTGCTCCCTCTGACTATCACTTATTTCGATCGATGACGCACGACCTGTCTGAGCAGCACTTCACATCATATGAAGATACTAAAAATTGGGTCGATTCGTGGGTAGCT
>NW_022639618.1:398997-399142 GCF_010583005.1 Odontomachus brunneus | reverse complement strand
AAAAGTTTAAAAACGGTGAGTTTGACGTCGAAGACAAAGAACGTAGCGGAAGGCCAAAAGTGTACGAAGACGCAGAATTGGAAGCATTATTGGAGGAAGATTCGTACCAAACGCAAGAAGAACTTGCACTTACATTAATAGTGAT
>NW_022639618.1:398567-398987 GCF_010583005.1 Odontomachus brunneus | reverse complement strand
ATTTCATCTAGTTTAAGAATATTTTTCGTTTTTTCGTTTCAGATCACTTGATAGGGCTGTAGAGTGCTTCGCGCACATTCACTATCGCCGCGCACGGCTTTCTTCAGTGAAGGCTGGAGCCGCCATTTTTAATTATTTTTGCTCGAAAAAATTTTGTATCATTCTTCAAATATGTGACTAATAAGTGCCACAAACAGTTTTTTCAAAAAAGATTTACGTTCGCTCAAAAAAAATTTCTGAAATTACGTTAATTTTGGGGCCTTTGGACTAGAACCTTCCCTTAAACAGTTTTTACATTTAAAAAAAACTATAGTTTTTTAAAATATAGTTATTCTAAAATATATTTATAAAACTATAGTTTTTTTAAATATAAAAACTGTGTTTAAATAAATATTTGTTTTAAAAGTAAATAAAATACAA
>NW_022639618.1:398475-398557 GCF_010583005.1 Odontomachus brunneus | reverse complement strand
AATTGGGTTCCATATGAACTGAAGCCGAGAAACATTGAACGCCGATTTTGAACATATGAAATGCTGCTTGCCAGGCATAAAC
>NW_022639618.1:397806-398465 GCF_010583005.1 Odontomachus brunneus | reverse complement strand
TATAAATCTAAATAAATTATTTTCTAATATTAAAAGTACCTTTTTTGTGTTTCAAATTAAAGTTTCTTTTATTATCAGAAAACAATTTACTTAAATTTACAAATTAATTTACCATTTTGTAATTTACCACTTTACAAATTTCGGATCGTAAAGAGATGTAGTCATATATCTAGATAGCCAAGCCTGCAAAAGTCAGGTATTGCTAAACGTTGCATACTATGCTGACATAATTTTGGTAATAACGAAGCATAATCTACTATGTTAGATAGTGCGTGTACAAATGTAACAGAAATCTAACAGAATCTGCGCCATGATATGATGGCAAAAATAGTGCAAAAATGAGGCACGATATGTCAGCAAAGCAAGAGAATTTAAATATTGAGTGCAGACATGATTTTTCGACATAAAGCAGCATAACAAAGAGCATCGAACAAAGAGCGATGTTATAACATGCAAACAGAAAGGTATTAGAAATCAAACTAATTAAGTAATATTATGAGACAGCAGAAACGTGGCAGAAATCGATCACGATGTGTCGTTTGAACGTACTCAGCGAGAAAAGTTACGTTGATTCGACGTCAACTAGATGTCTATATGAAACGTCAATTTACCATCTACGTCTAATCTAAATTAAGATCTATATCGACCTAAAAACGGTT
>NW_022639618.1:396615-397796 GCF_010583005.1 Odontomachus brunneus | reverse complement strand
TTCCTGATATTCGGGCGTCCCGGTACTTTCCGAACACCCTGTATATTAAACGTCGATTCAATATCGAATAGACGTCTAGAGAGATTGTAAATAATCAACAAAATAAAATCCCGAAATTTTATCGAAAACTCTATTTTAATGATCAATATATTATGAATGGATTCTAGAACATTAAAATTTACTCAAAATAGAAGACGTCTAAATTGCCATTTCTAGACGTGCATTTAGACTAGACATAATTTAGATTTTTCCGACATCAGTTAGACGTCGAATCGATATCAGCGTTCTCACTGGGATAACAGCAGAAGCGCGGCAAAAACGCAGTAGGATATGTGGTTTTTTTAACGGGATGTTCCACATTTACAACTCAATATATTTAATTATTAATTATTTTAATTGGAGGTACTACAAAGAGATGTACAATAAATTTGTACTACTAAACACAAGGTAACAGTAATAATGTACTACTAAACACAAGGTAACAGTAACAAAACAGTTATAATTTCCCACCCGACAATATAAACAGTTACATTGTTAAATGCTAAATATACAATAGCTAAATGCCATCTAAATACGTACTTGCAACAACACATGGAAACATAATGTTATTAAAGTTTACTTTGATATTTTTCTTCTCTCTTTCTTTCTCTTTTTCTTTTTATATTAAAAAAAATATATTTAAAAAAGATATTTTCTCCCGATATTAATGCTTTCTTCAGATGAAGCATTAATAAGCTTGGAGATTCGCGTGATCTTCCATTATACATCATCATAAGAGAATATACAGTTAAAGAAAGCACATACTTAGATGGAATTTAGCTATATTATTGGGAGTACAAATAAGTCTCCGTCGTTTGACAAAAGATGGCCCCACCAGTAGGTTATGGTTGAAATTGTCAGATGTAAAACGTCATATCGTAAGGTTGGACATCTGGCAACACCATAACCTTGAAATATTAGCAATTTTGTATCAGCATCACATAATTTTTTTCGTGCGAAAATGTCGAGTTTTGAGCCGAATAAGCGTCATTTGCAGGAACTTTTGATTTACTTCTTTAATTTGAAGAAATCTACAGCTGAGGCGCATCGATTGCTTGTAGAAGCATATGGTGAGGCTGCTTTAAGTGAGAGAAGTTGTGAGTGGTTTCAAAAGTTTAAAAACGGTGAGTTTGACGTCGAAG
>NW_022639618.1:396245-396605 GCF_010583005.1 Odontomachus brunneus | reverse complement strand
GATTTTGCACATGTGAAATGCTGCTTGCCAGGCATAAACGAAAAGGTTTTTTGCATCGTATAGTCACTGGTGATGAAAAATGGATCCACTACGATAACCCAAAGAAGAGGAAATCATGGAGACTACGTGGCCATGCTTCAACATCGACAGCCAAGCCGAATATTCATGGAGAAAAACTCATGTTGTGTATTTGGTGGGATCAGCTTGGTGTCGTGTATTATGAGTTGCTCAAACTAAACGAAACCATTACTGGGGCTCTCTACCGAACACAATTGATAAGAATGAGCCGAGCACTCAAGGAAATACGCGCCCACTACTACTCCAGACACGACAAAATTATTCTCCTGCATAATAATGTTT
>NW_022639618.1:395673-396235 GCF_010583005.1 Odontomachus brunneus | reverse complement strand
AATGTAACAGAAATCTAACAGAATCTGCGCCATGATATGATGGCAAAAATAGTGCAAAAATGAGGCACGATATGTCAGCAAAGCAAGAGAATTTAAATATTGAGTGCAGACATGATTTTTCGACATAAAGCAGCATAACAAAGAGCATCGAACAAAGAGCGATGTTATAACATGCAAACAGAAAGGTATTAGAAATCAAACTAATTAAGTAATATTATGAGACAGCAGAAACGTGGCAGAAATCGATCACGATGTGTCGTTTGAACGTACTCAGCGAGAAAAGTTACGTTGATTCGACGTCAACTAGATGTCTATATGAAACGTCAATTTACCATCTACGTCTAATCTAAATTAAGATCTATATCGACCTAAAAACGGTTCACATTTCGATGTCTAATAGACCGTCATTTCGACGTCTTATCGATGTTAACTTTAGACGGCCGTGATAAGACAAATACCCATACAGCACAGTAATGTTGAATCAGTATTAAAAGAATGTTGAACTGCAACAATGTCAATATTGCAGCAATATTGAGAAACATTGAATCAACATTGTACAAAT
>NW_022639618.1:395573-395663 GCF_010583005.1 Odontomachus brunneus | reverse complement strand
CCGGTCAAAACCTACTTGGAAACACTCAATTGGGAAGTTTTACTCCACCCACCGCATTCATCAGACATTGCTCCCTCTGACTATCACTTA
>NW_022639618.1:395231-395563 GCF_010583005.1 Odontomachus brunneus | reverse complement strand
AATGTCAATATTGCAGCAATATTGAGAAACATTGAATCAACATTGTACAAATCTTGATATAATGTAAAAATGTCCGCGATTGTTGATTTTTCCTTGACATTTCAACATCTTATTTATTCTTATTGTTTCATAAAAAAAATTTCTAATTTTCTTCATGTCTTATAACTGCTAGAAACCGAAGATTGTCAAATACACGCTAAAACTTTCGCGAAAACTTTCTAATATACAGGGTGTTCGGAAAGTACCGGGACGCCCGAATATCAGGAAAAATATAAGTTTTACAAAAAAATGTTTCAGACAAAAGTTGTGGCGTTTAAAAAGATGTATTTACT
>NW_022639618.1:377413-395221 GCF_010583005.1 Odontomachus brunneus | reverse complement strand
CTGCTTTAAGTGAGAGAAGTTGTGAGTGGTTTCAAAAGTTTAAAAACGGTGAGTTTGACGTCGAAGACAAAGAACGTAGCGGAAGGCCAAAAGTGTACGAAGACGCAGAATTGGAAGCATTATTGGAGGAAGATTCGTACCAAACGCAAGAAGAACTTGCACTTACATTAATAGTGATTCAACAAGCAATTTCACATCGTTTAAAATCGTTAGGAATGATTCAAAAGCAAGGAAATTGGGTTCCATATGAACTGAAGCCGAGAAACATTGAACGCCGATTTTGAACATATGAAATGCTGCTTGCCAGGCATAAACGGGTTTTTTGCATCGTATAGTCACTGGTGATGAAAAATGGATCCACTACGATAACCCAAAGAAGAGGAAATCATGGAGACTACGTGGCCATGCTTCAACATCGACAGCCAAGCCGAATATTCATGGAGAAAAACTCATGTTGTGTATTTGGTGGGATCAGCTTGGTGTCGTGTATTATGAGTTGCTCAAACTAAACGAAACCATTACTGGGGCTCTCTACCGAACACAATTGATAAGAATGAGCCGAGCACTCAAGGAAATACGCGCCCACTACTACTCCAGACACGACAAAATTATTCTCCTGCATAATAATGTTTGTCCACATGTTGCGGCGCCGGTCAAAACCTACTTGGAAACACTCAATTGGGAAGTTTTACTCCACCCACCGCATTCATCAGACATTGCTCCCTCTGACTATCACTTATTTCGATCGATGACGCACGACCTGTCTGAGCAGCACTTCACATCATATGAAGATACTAAAAATTGGGTCGATTCGTGGGTAGCTTCAAAAGATGAAGCGTTCTTCCGACGCAGTATCCGTATGCTGCCAGAAAGATGGGAAAAAGTAATGGCTAGCAATGGACAATACTTTGAATAAAATATAAGGTACCGTTCTTTCACAATAAATGCCCAATTTTTGATAAAAAACGGCGGATACTTATTTGTATTCCCAATATATATTAAGATTATGCTAGATTATAATATAATATTAGGTAGATTAGATAAAAATAGAATTGTACAACATATAAAATTTGTATGATATTTATACATATATAATAAATTGCTCAAAGTAACCTAGCAAACACCAAGTTACATAAGTCTGTCAGTTATAATTTTTCGCTCAACAATGTAGTTGTTTACATTGTCGAGTGAGAAATTATAACTGTTTTGTTACTGTTACCTCGTGTTTGGTGGTAAATTACCCAAATAGCACAGAGATGAATAGAAATTCATAGAGAGTTCATTTTTAAAAATATCTACAGAGTTAGAAAAATAAATATCTGAAGAATTCCTGAATAATTATCCATAATAATTATTCCATAATAATTATCCGAGTCTAATTCATTCTAATGTATTCTTTGGGACTTTATTATAATGAATATTTCGCGAATCATTACTTGAGATACTTTGAGAGTTCGTGAAAAATTACTATTATTATCTAATGTTATTTACATTTTATAGTTACATTAGACAGACATCCCATAGCTTATAATAAGTGTTAATTTTTATAGATTTATACGTAAATTTAATCAATTTAATTAAATCTTATATAATATATAATAAGATAAATAATCTTATATAATAAGATAGATTTTTTTTTAATTGTATTATTTTATAATTACTCAAAACTTATAGTCTTTCATGACTTTATTTATTTAATAACAGTTAACGATAAAAAAATGTTTATTAATACGATATAAAAATTTAAATATAACGAAATGGAATGTACGGGATTTTGTAGACCTCACATCATTAGCTATGGGTTAAATTAACAATAAAAGTACAAAAAATAAAATTTTTATTGAAATTAAATCATTTTATTAAATCATATTATCAGAAAATTATATTACTGTGTTAATTACAACACATATAGACAAAATGTAAAACGATTATATCGATCGACGAAGTAGTGTAGTGTTTAAAGCAACAGACTTATAATCGAGAGGTGCCTCGGATCCAAGTTCGAGTCCCACTAGTGCCAGTGAAGAATGTTTAACTGTGATGTAACATTGGAATCAAATAATTTAAAATTTTCAAGTAAAATCAGCAAACGTTTTGACATTTACGAATAATTTCTATTAGAAAAAAATAATACAGATTATATGTAAAAAAATTTATAAAGTATACATCTATTGTTCTGTAAGTAATTCAAAATGAATATTTTTAGAAGTTCGTGACGGCACGTCCTGCTCAATTTTTGCTGCGTTTTTGCTGTCACTTCGTGATAACAGGCTATGCTCCAATTTTGTTGTCACGTTGTGACGGCACGTCCTGCTTGATTTTTGCTACGTTTTTATTGTCATACTGTAAAAACATGATGTGCGCAAGTTTTGTTACACTTCTGCTAACACTTAGCAGGATATATTCGAATTTTACTGCACTTTCTTCGTCATATATTACCAGACCGTGTTGTCAAAAACGAAGCTTAATGCGGACGCAGAATCGGACGTGAATCGGAATCTGCTGAAAAGGTATGACCGAATTTACTGATACTGTGCTGGCACAGTATCATTTGGCTATCTGGGCATATAGTCATATATGTATATAACGTTACGTGCAATAAATAATCTGTCGGTATTGTAAAATATTATATTTCGTAATATGCAGAGCCAAATGCAGAGCAAAATATAGTAAAATATTTTGATATGTCAGATATCGTAAGATATTAACAGAATATCTTATGATATCTTACGATATCCTACTGGGATATCTCTAGGATTGTCTTCGTCAAACTGGGACATTTTGGAATATCCTCAGGATAAAGTGTGTCGTGTGGGAAATTATATAAAGTTTGCCTATATTTGCCATATAATTTAATACATAATTGGTCATTAAAATGGATCATAAGATGTTTTTGTAGAATATTTACGCCACGTAGCTTACAACGAGACTGTTCCAATTGCACACAGACTCAATTGCATACTATCAACCGGTACTCTACTTTATCTAGTGAATTTCTAAATCAAACTAGATCTAACTAATTATCCCAGATAGCCAAACCTGCGCGAGCAGATTTCGCGCAGAGTCTGTCAACAATGTCTATAGACAGAATGGCAACAGATTGTATACAGAATCTGTTCTGATAACAGATTGGTGACAGACTGTGCACAGAGCCTGTCGACAGACTCTGACGACAGACTGACGGCAGATTGTGCGCAGATTCTGTTTCCTAGATAGGCTATTTAATTCTATCAAGGACCATATGTACGCTATTAAATGTGGAAGTTTCACATACACACCATATAAAACTCCGAGAGAAGTCAAGATAATTATATTGTGCAATAATGGTACACATATACCCAATAAAAAACAATTTTTACTTTTTAAAATTGTATTAAACATTTCTTATAAAAAAGCAACAATAACGAAATATAAAAATTACGAGAGAAAATAGAGAAATAACAAGTACAAGTATAGAATAGTACAACAGTTAAATGGTCATTTAAAGACGTACATATGCCATCCCTAGTAAAAATTGTTCTCATAATTTCTCATATAATTATTACTTTTAATGTCATTATGTCATTAAATCTGAACGATTTATGTTCAGAAGCAATAAGTACTGAAGGCAGCAGCATCGAATAAAATATTAGTCTCGCCATGTAAATAACTTTTATAGAATTTTTGTGATGGTTTATTTGAAAATATATCATGCTTCGATTTTGATAAAACTTAATACAATCTGAACTGGACGATCGACCAAATTAATTCTCACATTAAAAGCACGTGCAAAGTATTTTATTAGCATAATGGAAAAATATCATTATCTGCTGTTTTATTGCAGTAATTTTCTATACAGTCTTTGGTAGAAAATTAATTTCGAATTATCGTGCCGATAATCTCTCTCTAATTATATCGCTTACATTATTTATACGCTAAACGGTTTCGTCTATATGTTGCGGTTTAAAAGGCAAACAAACTCTAAGATTTTTCTTCCTTAAACTTTAAGTGGGCAATACAAAGCACTTTTTATCAAGTGAGGAATTGGCGTAGTGAGGAAAGGCGACGGACGATTACCCAAAAATGTCTTCGGTTCGAATCTCACCAAAGAAAATCTTAAAAATTATGAAAAAATAATATAGAAAAACTTTTCTTTCATTGTATTTTACGACTATTTATAAGTATTTATGAAAAAGCGCTCATTCTATGAGTTTGTATGAAAATTATGAGAAAATTTTCTACCAAAAATTTAATTGAAGAACTTACGAAACGACAGGATCTGCGCGCAAACTGCCGTCAGAGTTTTTCGGCAGGCTCTGCCGCCAATCTTATGTCACTGTTAGCAGACCCTGTCAGCAGTCTGACGGCAGATTGGGAACGCAGATGACTATGAATCTGTCGATAAATCCTGCTCGAATTCGACAGATCCTGTTGCCAGTCTGACGCCAGTCTGCGCACAGATTGCTTACTGGGATTACACTCCGTATCCAATCGGGGTGTGTGCAACTAGGCCTCACCCCTTACAACAGAGTTTTTGTTTCTCTTCTTATGGCTCTTGCAGACCAGCGCGATGTGCGACGCAACATGCGATATGTGACAAGCGATATGTGACAAGCAATATCCAATCAGAGTACAGGTATTCCGGTAAAACTATACGTTCATTGAATATCGCGCGTCACATATCGTGTATTGTGCTCATGGACATAGTATATGGACTCCGAATGCCTTATGTTCTGTCGTCTAATAGAGTGAAGCCAACATCTAGAAAGAGAGCAAAAAGAAAGAGAGCAAGAGGAGCTATAGTTTTCTTCCTATTTTATCACTTTTTTGTTACGCGTGCATTCATTTCTCGTTTCCATAATATCATAGAGCGCAACAGCACCCCGACTAGACTGGCAAATAAAAGTCTTACTTAAATCTTATTGCACTTTGTCTGTACAGAAAGAGACAGAGAACAGAGGGGCTCTATATATTGGCTCCTCTTTTCTGATTGTATACGGAGTCTATATGTATTATGTCTATATGTATTATGTATATGGTCTCTTTCTACATGTTGGCTTCACTTTTCTGACCGTATGCGGGGTCCATGTATATTACGTCCATGATTGTAATGATCTGAGAGAGCGGGTCACTTTGGCGGCACAAGCATTGTTGAAAATAAATTTTCAGAAAGATTGTATATTACAGAGTTGACTTAATAAAAGATAATTAGTTTGTTTGTTCTTAGAGAACTTTGAATTTCGAATCTTACATTAATGGCGCAAATTTTCAAACTTATACTAATAAATTAATATCTGGTTATCCGGCCGGATACTAATGAAATCCGCTTAGACCGGATTGTAAAAAGATGGCTGGATAGGCCGGATAGTTGCCGGACATCCCTAATTATAACGTACCTAGCAAATACACATATAGCAAATACACATATTGATTCGCCTATCTATTTTATTTAATATCTCTAAAGTTTATTTGCAAAATGACTTTGACCATTTCTTTCAGTTTAATATTTTTTATGCATTTTTTGTTATCGATTTTTTGTTATCAATTAGCTTGCGTCAGACTCTATATAATAGAGAATATTATGAAATAAAAGAATATTCAGAGTTTGCGCAAAATTGCTTAAACGCATTTCAATTTTATATATAAACAATAAGAAAAATATATATGATTATGATATATTGTAATGTAATATGCATATGTATTAATATGTATATGTATAATATGCATATGTATATACATATATGTTAATATAATAAAATTTAATAATAATTTATTTTATTATTATTATATAATAAAATTTTTTTATTAATATTATCAATAATATAATTTTCAATGCTCCCTATTGTTGCAATGTTGCAAAATATTACATTTTTTGTTCAATATATATTCAACATTGCAGCTATATGTTGTAATCAATGTTGAAAAATCAATATAAATTTCATGTAGAAAAAACATCCGCACTTCAACGTTGCAACGTTTCATCAACGTTTTTTCAACGTTTTGAGCTGTATGGGTATGTTAGCATTGTTCCATACGGATGTTTGGGAGATTAAAGGTTAAAATTTATATATACCCTGATGGAAAAAATTTGCTGAAAATACAATGAAATCGTCGAAAAGAGAAATGAAAGTTATTGAAAACTTGCTGAAAATATTTCACGATGAATCATGATTTTCATTATAAATTGTTATGAAAAATGTGATGAAACAATGAATTTTAAATGAATATTGATGAAAAGTAATGAAAACATTTTGAAATATTTAATATTATGAAATCTACTGAATTTCAATGAAAACTGAGTAAATTGTATTGAATTTTTGCTAAAATATTGATGAAAAAAATTTGTGAAAATATTTCTCAATAATTTTCAAAATTTTACTGAACCTTGATGAAACAATAGTAATTCATAATGAATTGTAAATAAATACTTTATGCACCTCATTTATTGAAAAATCAATAAAAAACTTCATGAAAATGTTTCGAATAAATAATGAAATCATGCTGAATTTCTTCACTTATAATTAATATAATTGATGATTATAATTGATGATGCTAATTAAAATTTAATGTTTTTATTCTTCTATATATTAGGATATGAAAACTCTCTCACTGAAATGTCGATGACAATTACTGAAATATATCGAACTTTACTGAAATATATGGAAATCTGATTTCTTCACTATGTTCAATATAACATTCGTACGATTGTTAACCCTTCGTTTGCAATCTTATTTTTACTGACTCCGTCTGCAATCTGGGTATATTTTGTCCAGCTCAAAACTTTTATTGTTCAAGGCTTTCAAAAAATCTAAAAAAATTTAGAGTTATTTCTCACTATTTCTACTACATTACTATATAGTTGTGAAACCCAAATACTTAAACCTTTTTTAATAAAAATTCAAAAGTAAATCAAGATGAATCGAAAATGGAAATTTACTTTAAAATACATGATTTAGCAATAAAGTAATATTAAGAAAAACTGTTTCATATTCTATGATCTTTCAAAAAATTGTACATTCGCTCCAAAAAATATAATTATTTTAAGACTTGAATGTGGGGTAATTTTATAGTGATTCATAAAATTAATAAATATCACATAAAGCAAGATTTAAACCAAAAAGAAATTTATATTATAAAAATACGTGAAATTATAAAATATACATTAATAAAGAATATATATCCAGTAAGCAATCTGTGAGTCAGATTGACAACAGGATCTGTCGAATTCGAATAGGATCTGTCGACAGATTCGTAGTCATCTGCGTCCCCAATCTGCCGTCAGACTGCTGACAGGGTCTGCTAACAGACTCTGACATCAGATTGGCGGCAGATTGTGCGCAGAGCCTGCCGACAGACTCTGATGGCAGATTGCGCGCAGATCCTGTCGTTTCGTATGTTCTTCAATTAAATTTAGAAAATAATCTCATAATTTTTCATAATTACTCATAGAATGAGTGCTTTCTCATAAATACTCATAAATACTCGTAAAATACAATGAAGAAAAAGTTTTTCTATATTATTTTTTCATAATTTTTAAGATTTTCTCTAGTGAGATTCAAACTTGAACCGAAGATATTTTTGGATAATCGTCCGTCGCCTTTCCTCACTACGCCAATTCCTCACTTGATAAAAAGAGCTTTGTATTGCCCACTTATAGTTTAAAGAAAAAAATCGTAGAGTTTGTTCGTCTTTTAAACCGCAAAATATAGACGAAACCATTTAGCGTATAAATAATGTAAGAGAGACCGGCACGAGAATTCGAAATTAATTTTCTACCTCTATATATTTCTAGAACTGTATAGAAAACTGTATAGAAAATTACTGCAATAAAACAACAGATAATGACATTTTGCCATCATGCTAATAAAATACATAAAATATATAAAATACATAAAATACTTTGCATGTGCTTTTACATGTGCGAATTAATTTGGTTGATCGTCCAATTCAGATTGTATTAAATTTTATCAAAATCGAAGCATGATATATTTTCAAATAAACCATGACAAAAATTCTATATAAGTTATTTACATGGCGAGACTAAAGCTTGATCTACAATGTGTCATTTGCCTCTTGTTTCTTTTTCTTTATCTCTTTCTGACTCACACCTTCAGCCTTCAACTTCAAAAAAGACAGAGAACAAGAAACAGGAAGCAAAGACCACATTGTAGATCAGGTTTAATATTTTATTCGGTACTGCTGCCTTCAGTATTTATTGCATGACGGTTAAATCGTTCATATTTAATGACATAATGACATTAAAAATAATAATAATATGAGAAATTGTATGTAAAATTGTAAGAACAATTTTTACCAGAGATGGCATATGTACACCTTTAAATAGCCATTTAATCGTTGTACTATTCTATACTTGTACTCGTTATTTCTCTATTTTCTCTCGTAATTTCTATATTTCGTTATTGTTGCTTTTCTATAAGAAATGTTTAATACAATTTTAAAAAGTAAAACATTGTTTTTTATTGTGTATATATGTACAATTATTGCACAATATAATTATCTTGACTCCTCTCGGAGTTTTACATGGTGTGTATGTGAAACTGCCCCATTTAATAGCGTACATATGGTCCTTGATAGAATTAAATAGCCTATCTAGGAAACAGAATCTGTGCGCAATCTGCCGTCAGTCAGATAATTATTTCGCTAACAATCGGTTAGTGAGAAGGAAGTAGAAGTAAAAGGATGACAAAAAACTTTTTATTGTTGTGCGATGTGTGAATTACCAGTGTGCAAAGAGCATTGTACACATTATTGCTAAAACTGTGCCTTATAAACATAGTACTTTTATATAATTTTTTTTCTATCACTTATTTACTTAGATAACCAAACCTGCGCGAGTAGATTTCGCGTAGTGTCTGTAGATAGAATGGTAACAAATTGTACACAGAATCTGTTCTGATGACAGATTGGTGACAGATTCTGTGTACAATTTGTTACCATTCTATCTACAGACACTACGCGAAATCTACTCGCGCAGGTTTGGTTATCTAAGTAAATAAGTGATAGAAAAAAAATTATATAAAAGTACTATGTTTATAAGGCACAGTTTTAGCAATAATGTGTACAATGCTCTTTGCACACTGATAATTCACACATCGCACAACAATAAAAAATTTTTTGTCATCCTTTTACTTCTACTTCCTTCTCACTAACCGATTGTTAGCGAAATAATTATTAGAAATACATGTTTAGATAAAAGAGGAATGAAATGAGAAATACAAAAACCAAATAGGATTAATCTACTTTTGTATTTAAATAGATGGAAATGATGTGCAACAATATTATTTATTATGTTATAAATATATAGAACTATGTTTTGCTTGGCCCGCAACATTAAAAAACTTTATTTTAGCATTGAAAAGGCTAATTTTAGCATTAGAAAAGCTTATTTTGCATTAAATATTTAAAAAAATCATTAACATTTAATTTCAATTATTTCCGAAAATACTAACGCCGTCTGCAATCTGGGTCTTTTGTTGTTCAACTTTGACCCCGTACTATTCGAAAATCAATTATCATGGACTGACGCCGCTTGGTGAGTAAAATCCTATTATTAACAATATTTTTTACGAGAGGTAACTGGAAACCACCTTCCCGTCATTTCGAAGAAATTTGAAAATAAAATTTTGCCTGAGTCGCAAAAAACCCAGATTGCAGACGGAGGGTTAATTTGCATCTAATATTGCATTTAGAGCAATATTGCATCTAGAGCAATCGTTAATTAGCATATGTAATATTTGCATATAAATTAAAAGAAATATGAAATTTCATATTATTTATAAAGATAGTCTTTTTAATTAGATGTATAAGTGTCTTTAAAAAAATAATTACAAATTTAAAAATATACCTTAATATTATACCATAATTAAAAAATATACCGTAATTATTTTAGTAAAAATACCCATATTTATTGTATACTTCTATTACAATAAATATGGATATTTTTACCAAAATAATTATGGTATTTTTTAAATATGTAATTATTTTTTTAAAGACACCAATACATCTAATTAAAAAGACTATCTTTATAAATAATATGAAATTTCATATTTCTGTTAGTCTACATGCAAATATTATATATACTAATTAACGACTGCTCTAGGTACAATTGCTCTAAATACAATATTAGATGCAAATTAACAATCGTATGAATTTATGTTGAAACATAGTGAAGAAATCAGATTTCCATATATTTCAGTAATTTTCATCAACATTTCAATGAGAAAGAGTTTTCATATCCTAATATATAGAAAAATAAAGAAATTAAATTTTAATTAACATCATCAATTATCAGTGAAATTCAGCAAGATTTCATTATTTATTAAAAACTTTTTCACGAAGTTTTTCATTGGTCAATAAATGAAGTACATAAAGTACTTATTTACAATGTATTATGAATTATTGTTTCATCAAGGTTCAGCGCAATTCAGAAAATTTTTGAAAATTATTGAAATATATTTTCACAAATTTTTTTCATCAATATAGCAGAGATTCAATACAATTTACTCAGTTTTCATTGAAATTCAGTAGATTTTATAACATTAAATATTTCAAAATGTTTTCATTACTTTTCATCAATATTCATTTAAAATTTATTGTTTCGTCACATTTTTCATAACAATTTATAATGAAAATCATGATTCATTATGAAATATTTTCAGCAACTTTTCAATAACTTTCATTTCTTTTTTCGACGATTTCATTGTATTTTCAGCAAATTTTTTCCATCGGGGAAATTTTAATGATTTGTTATTTATTTTATTCCTTTACTATCCGAATTGTTTTCCTTTTCTTAGATTTATGGAAATTTATTTATTTCACCACAATATCGCATGGTGTGCGTTTATTTCTATATTTCAGTAACTAATGCAGAAACATATTTACAATAATATATTATATTGATTTATAATATATTATATTGATTTAATTTATATTGATTATGTATAATCAATGTGGTTAAAAGTTAGTTTATAGAATCGATTGAAATAAAACGCGATGTCCTCATTAAACTGTAAAAAGTTAAGTAACGATAAAGGCAACGAGTTATTTTTGAGAAGGAACTTTCCCAACCCTAAGTGTAACACATCCACACGGAAAAAAAGATCTGTTATATGGACAACTAAACATAATTTTATGTATTAGCCACTTTTTCCTTGTTACAGAAGCCAATTTTCTTGCTACGATAACAAGAAAGTCTACTCCTTCAACAAAAAAAATAGCTAAAGCAGAAAATTATGTTTAGTTGTCTATCTGTAGCAAATTTGCTACGTTAGCCACTTTTCTTGCTGTAAGAGTAGATTTTCTTGTTATCATAGTAAGAAAATAGGTTCCTACAGCAAAAAAAGTAGCTAACACAGCGAATTATATTTAACTGTCCATATGTAGCAAATTAATTTGCTGCTGCAGCAAATTATTTTTTTTTCGTGCAGGTGCGCTGAATGAAAACAATTTGCACTTAAACATATTTTTCTTCTCTTTTTTATTTATTAGTGAAGTCGATGTGCAACATGATAAGAAGAACACGATAAGGAGAAAAAGTTACAATACCTGTGCTGTTAGGTCAGCCAATGCAGCATAAGCTATACTCTGCGGAATCATAGTGAGGCCCAGAGTGATACCCGCGATGAGATCCGACATGGCTTTCATTCGGCTATATTGCGGTAACCAGCCGAATATAGGCACGTATTTAGCCATCGCAAAATGATACTTCCGCTTCGTCGATCGTGAGCATTCCTCAATTTCAAACATCTTCGTGGTCGTAGACATCGTTTAGCGAGATATCAACAATTAATATATCACTTACGAGAACCAATGCACGATTCCTCGTACTTACCGCGCGACCGAATTTAAGCGAAATTTAACACGAGATGTGTGTAAATATCGCGATATCTGTCTGCCGCAGCGAATCGTCGCATAGCACACTGTATGATTCGGTTCGGTCACAGATCTTATCATGTATGTGATGTAACGTACATATCCCCTGTGTATCCCTAAAGCTCCGTATAAACGGAGGCCGAAGAGAAGCTTCGCTTAATACTATCTTCGCTCGATCGGCGTTTTCTTTACACGTGCAGCACTGTTGACAATTTGATAAAGATCTTCGCGTATGGAAAACCTTGATATGAGATTGATAGATGTTAATGAGCAACTTCTATAACAGTCTGTTATTTACAATTGTTACCATCCTAATCAAGACACGCAGTGAACTGGCAATGACACACTCAAAACTTTTCACATGTGTCTCTCAACGGAATCGGCGGGAATAAAATAATCAGTGTCACAGAGCTTCGTTCTCGCTAGCATTTATTGCGTATTCGCATGATGCTTCCCGTCGCGCCAAATGTAGATATAATCAGTGGAGCGCGTCTGGCTCCTGCGGCTCCCCATTCTAACAATATAGTTAATCCATATGTTTTGTCGCGCCGAATATCTATAAAGAGATATTAGAAAACACACAATCGCGCGTATAAGCAAGGATATTGGTTATCATTACATCACGCGCAATGGCTTTCGCTTCCATCTGTTTTTCATCAAAGCAGCGGAGCGCTATGCTAATATCGGCTCTCTATGAAAAAGTCACACTATCATAATACAAAAGTGAAAAGAAGATTGAGAATACACAGCACCTCGCATGACTATCACAACAACAATAACAACAACAACAATGATAATAATTATAATATAGTTGTGTAATAATAATAATAAAATAATAATAATATTAAAGTGACAACAATAATTAATAATAATCATAACACGCGTGAGAGAGAGGAGGAGAGAGAGAATGATGAGAGAGAATAAGTATCTCTAAATAAAAATCCATTTGGATGTAGTGCGTTTGATTTCATCTCGCGTTTGGAATACGGCTTTTTCCTTGACATTTCGAAAAATATTTAGCGTAGCTTTTTGTTGACTTGATCAATCTGTTCATCGATTCTCTGAGAAGTCCCCCTGAACTTGTTTGGCTCAGGCCCGATCATTTGTATAAGCTGAGGTACTTCTTGACCACTGATCTGCGTGAAACGCGCCAATGATTTCATGCATGCATAAAGTTGCTCCTCTGCAGGACTGCCGTTAAAGTATTGCAGCAATGCCATCGTCAGCTCCACAGCAACGTCATCGAATACCTACAATTCACATTTTGCATGAGAATTTAAAAAAAAATAATATTACTTGTTATGATATGTGCCGAATATTGCTGATATATATATATATATATATATATATATATATATATATATATATATAAAAGAAAAGAATGTTACACCGTATCACCAGCATGAGTTTAGCAATCAACAAACTATAATCCAAGTAGCAGTCGTAGAAAATTTGGAATTTCAAAACTCTATGTTTATTTTACAATGAATTTAATCGACTTCATGATTTTTAGTAACTTGAGAGAGTCGTATTATTTTCCAAATATTTTCCATGTATGAATGGAATATTTTATTAGATTTAAAATTAAGATTTCGAAAAAATTGACTTTTGAAGAAGTTTAAAAGTACTGCCATAAGCTTCCATAAGTTTCAATATTTGTTAGCGCATGTAAATATTATAGAATACTTATGTATCAAAATATCGTAATCACGATCGTCACGCATCGCATTCATTATATTATATGCACGACATGTAAAACACCGATATTATCTGACGACTTACCACAGCATACGATTTGACTCTACATGGATTTGGATAGATACCTTAGAAATGCTGCCTTTCGGTAAAAGTCGCCGTAGATTTTTGCTTTTGTTCATTTTCTGAAAAAACAGTACCCGATTTCTGGAAAGGTATCCGTTACACGTGCAGCGCGTTTGCTGCCTTAAATTAGAGAGTTTCAGTGTGCACATGCAATCGAGCATCGAGTCGTGTATTTTTCAAACCGTTTTTTGACTAGTGACAAACTAAGTGACGTTTTATGCTAGCGATCTCTTATTTTTTGTTTATTTATGAAATTAGGTTACCATGTTATCAGATGTTCACGTCGATGACCACGTTTAGCATTGACAAATCTACTACCGTTTTTCTTTCCGTTATTAATAAAGGCAGCATTTCTATCTCAGGACACAATACGAACGTCGCTTATTTTTCTATGACATCGGCAAGCACACATTCCGAAAGCAAAATTACAAATGAAATCGCACATCGAAGAAAGGAAAAATAAAGTAATCTATTCAATATATTAAATAATTTTAGTACATATTTTTCCCACACAATGATTCATTTGGTACTTATATACTTTTTTATACACATAAATGTATGTATATGTATATGTATATCCTAATAGCCAAGTCTACTGGAAACAGATTTCACCAAACACCTGTTGCAAGTTTTGTAGGCAGAATGGCGTTAGAATTGTTACGGGCTCAGTAGTATAAAATAATTTCAGCAGAATGCCAGCAGTATTTAGACAAGATCTGTTAAACAGGTTTGATAGTAGACTGATAGCAGAAGTTAAACAGAACCAGTTTAGCAACCTGACGGAAGATTGGCGACACACTGAGAAAAATTTCTGGTAATAATTATCTGTCTGTGTGTAATTATAGTTACTAAATCATTTAGTGAAATAGTATCAACTAAATATAGAGGTGAATATGACCAAATCATTTGGTAATTATGAACCAAGAATCATGGTAATTGTTACCAAAGCTTGGTGACTATCATCAACTATCATTAAATAATGTAGTAAATAAAACCATATTGTTTAGTAATATTTACCACTATTACATGATTATACTATTATCTTAACTACTTAATTGTTATAATTACGCAAAGCATGGTAATAATTATCACAATTATCATATTAAAAATATTTGCAAATATTGAAATAATACTTGATTCCAACTTTGATGATAGAATGAGGAGCACGTACTAGGGTCGCGGCGGTCCGCACCTGCGTCTTCTTTTCGTTCCGGTGAGAAAAAAATGTCGAAAGCGCAGTTTGCTAGGCCGGGAATCAAACCTTGATCTTTCAGTTGTCGGACGACTGCTTTAACCACTGAGCTAATTGATGTTTCATGCTCACAACACTTTCCTTTCCCAAGATAACATTCAGAGATGCCGTTCAAGTTGGTAATTATTACCTTATTTGGTATTAACTATTACTAATGTATTTAATACTATTTATTAAATCATTTAATTGAGTTGACTAGATCAAAAATTTATGTTACTATTTTGTAATTATTACCACACATATGGTAATATTTACCATATTGGTAACTATTTACCAAATAGTATGCTAAAACGCACAACCAAATGGCTGTGGTAAATATTACCAGACTTTTTTCAGTACAGAATCGGAGCAAATACTGCCGTATGCAGTCTGACGGCAGATTGGCGGCAGAAACGCAGCAGATCCTGCTGTGTGCAGTATGACGGCAAATTGGCGGCAGAAACGCACCAAATCATGCCGCATGCAGTTTGACGGCAAACTGGCGACAGAAACGCAGCAGATCATGCCGTGCGCAATCTAATGGCAGATTGGCGGCAGAAACGCAGCAGATCCTACCGTGTGCAGTCTAACGGCAGATTGGCGACAGAAATGCAGCAGATCCTGCTATTTTTATGCCCTTCATCTTAGTCATATTAGTACTTCAAGGAAGCGTCTCTCAGACAAAGTGACAGTGATGTAGATAAGGTAAACAACTCAAAAACCAGAGATCTCAGGTTCGAATCTCAGCAATGGTAAGCAAATTTTCGAAGTACAATTTAAATTGAATTAAGTAGCGTGTGAAACAATAAAGTGAAAAATTTAAGAAAAATTCAGGAAAAGAGAAAAGTGTATAAATGTATATATATGTATATAAATGTATATATTTTAATAAATATTTTTTATATCAGGACCTTGAATAAGTTCTCACTGTTTTCCAACAGATAGCGTTACCAGAACTGCGTGCGTGTAGTTTAAGATGGTAACGCATCTATAAGGAAGTACTATAAACAAGCTTGAAATTCAGTGTATGTCATTTCGCCGAAGTGTAAACAACTTTTTTTTTCATAGTGTTAAACATGTCAAGTTTCGTGCCAAAAAAAGAGTATTTGCGGGGAATTTTACTGCACTACTTTATTAAAAAAAAATCTGCAGCTGAAGCATACAGAATTCTTGTTGAGACTTACGGCGACCATGTCGGAAACAACATGCAGAGATTGGTTTAGACGCTTCAAAAATAATGATTTTGATGTTGAAGATAAAGAACGCTCTGGCCCACCGAAAAAGTTTGAAGACGAAGAATTGGAGGCATTACTTTATAAAGACTCATGTCAGACGCTAGCTGAACTTGCAGAATCATTAGATTGATCATAGGAGTTGATCACACAACAGTTTCGAAACGTTTGAAAGTATTCCCAGCAAACACAATGTTACATGTAACGTACATGTTAGTTGTAATTTCCTACTCAACAATATAACTGTTACATAACACGCATGTTATATAACAGTTATATTGTTGAGTAGGAAATTACAACTAATATGTACGTTACATGTAACATTGTGTTTGCTGGGTTAGGAATGATTCAAAAGCAAGGACATTGGGTGCCGTACGAGTTGAAGCCGAGAGACGTCAAACGGCTTTTCACGTGTGAACAGCTGCTTCAACGGCAGAAAAGGAAAGGTTTTTTGTATCATATCGTGACTGGCGATGAAAAATAGATACACTACGATAACCCTAAGCGTAGAAGATCGTGGGGTAAGCCCGGCCATGCATTAACATCGTCGGCAAAGCCGAATATCCATGGCTTGAAGCTTCTGCTCTACATTTGGTGGGATTAGCTAGGTGTAGTTTATTATAAGCTGCTCAAACCGAACGAAACCACGGGAGATCGCTATCGACTACAATTGATGCGTTTGAGCCGAGCATTGAAGGAAAAACGGCCGCCATACGAGCAGAGACATGACAAAGTGATTTTGTAACATGACAACGCTCGGCCACATGTTACACAACCGATGAAAACCTATTTGGAAACGTTTAAATGGGAAGTCCTACCCCACCCGCCGTATTCATCAGACATTGCCCCTTCCGATTATTACTTGTTCCGATCGATGGCACATGGCCTGACTAAGCAGCACTTCCATTCTTATAAAGATGCCAAAAAATGAGCCGATTCTTGGATAGCCTCAAAAGACGAGTCGTTTTTCCGACGTGGAATTCAAATGCTGCCAGAAAGTTGAGAAAAAGTAGTGGTTAGCGATGGACAATACTTTCAGTGACATGTTTTTTACGACTTTTTTTAAATAAAGCATTAATTTTCACGAAAAATCAGCGAGAACTTATTCAAGGTCCTAATAATATTTATGATAAATATTTATAATCTATATATTGAATCTAAGGTCACAAAAATATTTATAAAATATTTTGGTAAGTATTTATACAGGGTGTCCGAAACTTTTCTCGATACAATTCGTAAGAAAATAAAACGGATTAAACGGAACAGAAAAGTCAAATACTATTTTGCGAAATTCGCAATAGTTTTCGAGTAATTAATTATTTTGTCTAAACAAATTAGCGCTCGAGCCGGCGCGCGATCGTGATACACGCGAATTGAGGCTCGCAGCCTCCCTTCGCTCATAGCTACGTTGTGTTTCGTAACTATGGTAACTATAGCTACGAGACACAGCGTAGCTATGGGCGAAGGGATGCAGCGAGCCGCAATTCACGTGTATCACGGTCGCGCGCCAGCTCGAGCGCTAATTTGTTTAGACAAAATAATTAATTAGCCGAAAACTATTGCGAATTTCGCAAAATGGTATTTGACTTTTCTGTTTCGTTTAATCCGTTCTACTTTCCTACGAATTGTATCAAGAAAGGTTTTATACTGTAT
>NW_022639618.1:374467-377403 GCF_010583005.1 Odontomachus brunneus | reverse complement strand
TTAACATCGTCGGCAAAGCCGAATATCCATGGCTTGAAGCTTCTGCTCTACATTTGGTGGGATTAGCTAGGTGTAGTTTATTATAAGCTGCTCAAACCGAACGAAACCACGGGAGATCGCTATCGACTACAATTGATGCGTTTGAGCCGAGCATTGAAGGAAAAACGGCCGCCATACGAGCAGAGACATGACAAAGTGATTTTGTAACATGACAACGCTCGGCCACATGTTACACAACCGATGAAAACCTATTTGGAAACGTTTAAATGGGAAGTCCTACCCCACCCGCCGTATTCATCAGACATTGCCCCTTCCGATTATTACTTGTTCCGATCGATGGCACATGGCCTGACTAAGCAGCACTTCCATTCTTATAAAGATGCCAAAAAATGAGCCGATTCTTGGATAGCCTCAAAAGACGAGTCGTTTTTCCGACGTGGAATTCAAATGCTGCCAGAAAGTTGAGAAAAAGTAGTGGTTAGCGATGGACAATACTTTCAGTGACATGTTTTTTACGACTTTTTTTAAATAAAGCATTAATTTTCACGAAAAATCAGCGAGAACTTATTCAAGGTCCTAATAATATTTATGATAAATATTTATAATCTATATATTGAATCTAAGGTCACAAAAATATTTATAAAATATTTTGGTAAGTATTTATACAGGGTGTCCGAAACTTTTCTCGATACAATTCGTAAGAAAATAAAACGGATTAAACGGAACAGAAAAGTCAAATACTATTTTGCGAAATTCGCAATAGTTTTCGAGTAATTAATTATTTTGTCTAAACAAATTAGCGCTCGAGCCGGCGCGCGATCGTGATACACGCGAATTGAGGCTCGCAGCCTCCCTTCGCTCATAGCTACGTTGTGTTTCGTAACTATGGTAACTATAGCTACGAGACACAGCGTAGCTATGGGCGAAGGGATGCAGCGAGCCGCAATTCACGTGTATCACGGTCGCGCGCCAGCTCGAGCGCTAATTTGTTTAGACAAAATAATTAATTAGCCGAAAACTATTGCGAATTTCGCAAAATGGTATTTGACTTTTCTGTTTCGTTTAATCCGTTCTACTTTCCTACGAATTGTATCAAGAAAGGTTTTATACTGTATAATAATCAAATAAATTTTATAAATATTTTGTAAATGTTTTATAAATATTTTGTGTTGTCTGGGTGCGTTTCTGTCGTCAGACTGCGCATGGCAGAATCTGTTGCGTTTCTGCCGCCAATCTGCCATCAGTCTGCACACGGCAGAATCTGCTGCGTTTCTGCCGTCAATCTGCCGTCAGACTATACACGGCAGGATCTGTACATTTCCTGCGATCAGTCTGCCGTCAAATGATTTTGGCAGGCACTGCCAGCAATTATGGGCATAATGTGTATATAGTTGATGCCAATCTGCTATAATCCTTTGATCGAATCTGCCGTCAGTCTGCCGGCATACTGCTGACATTTTGCTATCAAGCTATATATCAAGCGACACGATAGTGTCGCAAAATCAAGTACAAGCGCGAATCAACGCGGCCTACCGTGTAGGGGAAGTAGCGGAAGTGTCGGGTAGTAGCGGACAGCGGTTAGTATCGGACAAAAGTTGTTTCAAGCATTTACCGCTGAAGGCAGCACCTGTGAAACAATTGGCGTGTTGACGGAGGGGGGTAGTCAACTCCTTCAGTCAACACACCAATTGTTTCACAGATGCTACCTTCAGCGGCAAATGCTTGAAACAACTTTTGTCCGATACTAACCGCTGTCCGTTACTACCCGACCTTCCTCTATAATTACGACTTTAGTTGAATGTAGATTAAATTCTCATTTCGGTTGAATTGACGAAGGTCTGGAAAGACTTAATCGCTTCCTTAGGTTTACTTAATAAAACTGTCTTTACTTTTTCTGTACATGCTCCAGAAACTGAGCTATCTTAGCTCAAAGTTTGAAATTACGCGTAAGAAACGTCTTCACCACAGAAATGTCCGTTGACTATGTTCTTCATTAGATGGCGGGATAACGAGGGTGTTACTAAAGTCACTAGATATACGAAATACCGCAATCCGTATGGAAAATGTTTGGACCGAAAATGGCGTCGAAGTATATAAAGTAAGTATAATAGTGTACACTATTTCTAACGTACCTACACATAAAGTGCAACTGTGCATACCTGATTCTTAAGATAAATCTATTACGCTTTGATGTGTAGCATAGAGTTAAAAGAAATAAATACAAGCAAATAAAAATGCCAGGGTGCTAGGATATATCCTTACAGAAATATCATACTAAGAATCATTGATAATTACTTATTTTCACTATTAAAAATATTGGATAATAAGTAATTATCAATGATTCTTAGTATGATATTTCTATAAGGGTAGGCGGGTGTAAAAATCGCAGTGAAAAAGACTTCAGATTATTTCGTTTGCCAAGTAGCAACAGAGATAATATAAAACGCATAGAATGGCTACAACTGATTGGAAAAGATACATTGTCGGAATGGGCTGCAGTATGTGAGGTATGATTAATAAGTTATAATTGATGAGTTATAAATAATGAGTTCTAACTACGATGTGAAACAGAATTTATTGTAGTTATATTTATTACATTTTGATGATGACCTTTTTTTACTTTTTTTTACACAAAGATAATAATAGTATAGAAGAGAATGCAAACATTAGTCGCAGCGCCCTTATAGAAATATCATACTAAGAATCATTAATAATTACTTATTTTCAGTATTAAAAATACTGGATAATAAGTAATTATCAATGATTCTTAGTATGATATTTCTATAAGGGCGTTCCGATGAAATTATCATTAAATAGATGTTATACAAATAAATCAAAATAATTCGCATTTGTTATTATTTTCATTTACTTTCAATAAATATACATATACGTACATATATATATATATATATATATATATATATATATATATATAT
>NW_022639618.1:374014-374349 GCF_010583005.1 Odontomachus brunneus | reverse complement strand
ATATATATAGGGTGTTAGAAAAGTCTGGAAACGGTCGAATATCTCGAAAACAAACGATTTTAAAGAAAACTGTTTCAGATAAAAGTTGTTTGGTTCAAAGGGATCTATAAAAAGGTGTAATTGGTTTGACTTTTAATAGTCGTTTGAAGGTCACATGAAGGTCATCTTCAATTTTTTTGGAACATCCCATATATTATTACATATTCTTATAGCTTATCTTGAGAGCTTTCCAAAATACTATAATAAAATATTTTTTCGTTAAGAACTTTTCGAGTAATAACACTTGAAATTTCCAGCACTTTGACATAGAATACAAAATATCTCGTAAAATATTC
>NW_022639618.1:373417-373906 GCF_010583005.1 Odontomachus brunneus | reverse complement strand
TTATACAGGGTGTCTCACACTCTCCTCCGGGCATTTTGTGGGGACGTAGAACAGGTTGAGGTGAACATAAAAGTCCTATATCGTTTTGCGATATTCATAATAATTATCAAGATATTGTAGAAAATTTGTGAATGATACAGAGGATATGGTAAATGAGTTATAATAGCGACAACTGCCATCGTGTACTTATACTTTAGATCAAATTGAACAAAAAACTCCTCTACCATTTTGCAAATAATTACATAGATTTTTAATTATTAATTAAAGAAAATGAGTGCATTATCACGCAAAATCGTGCAATAATCTTCTTTAATTAATAATTGAAAATCTATGTGATTATTTGGACATTTACCATATTCTGCATGATCATTTACAAGTTTTCTACAATTAATATCTCGATAATTATTGCGAATATCGCAAAACGGTATAGGACTTTTATGTTCACCTCAACCTGTTCTACGTCCCCACAAAATTTCCGGAGGAGAGTGT
>NW_022639618.1:372469-373407 GCF_010583005.1 Odontomachus brunneus | reverse complement strand
TTTAAAATGGAAACCCCCCTTTTTGACACCGGAAAATGAAAAAGCGGAAAATTTTACGTTCAGATATAACTTTGGCTGTTTTAAAATTTTCAAGATGGCGGACGAAGATGGCGGACAAAAATTTTAGTCAACCGATTTGCACCAAATTAAGTTTACGAGGGTTTTTGGGGTTGCTGATCACGAATCTGAAGTCAGATTTGCAAAATTCAAAATGGCGAATTTTTTTAGCGGCATCCTTCAAAAAGTTTCCATTTGACAAAAAAATAATTCATATCAAGTTAGAGTTCAATCGGATAACGAGAACCCGTGACCCAAGTTGTTAAACATTGGAGTACGGATACTTGTATTAAGCTGTCTACGTTATCAATATGGTTTTTCACAAAACGTGTTTTCCACAAAAATCGTCCTAGAGGACTTTTCTTTTTTTCTTTTCTATCGTTTGAGATCTTATAGTCTCATTTAAACATTTAGATAAATTGTTGATCACTAAAAAATAAAAATAAATAGGTATTGCATTTATTGTTTGAGCTACAAAAAATAATGTATGGACTATAAAAGTTGCAATAGTATGTTTGGAGGACAATATAAGTGTAAAACATGATACCCTTTATGTTTTTATTAATAAAGAAACTTCTGTAATTATATATTACATAATAATTAATAATTTCATGGCTCCTAATCTTATGCTAGGAGGGGACCATACATGTACAGTCTATTTGATAAGAGCGTGTATGGAAAAACATGATAAATAATTTATTGAAATAATTTGGAATAAAATACACACATACTACTTGATTAGAACTGTGATGTTTTATTAATAACTTGTCTAGTCGCTTTAATTATTAATAATTCTCTAGCTTTAATTATTAAAAATTCTCTAGCATCTCCGAAGCTAGAGCTCCGAAGCATACTTTCAACTAATTTTATAGCATATTCTT
>NW_022639618.1:372384-372459 GCF_010583005.1 Odontomachus brunneus | reverse complement strand
CTTTTTTGCACAGAATAATGAGACAAATTAATTGGCTTTAAAAAAGCACAAAAAATTTTTTATATTATGTAAAAA
>NW_022639618.1:366815-372374 GCF_010583005.1 Odontomachus brunneus | reverse complement strand
CTCCTTGACCGACCAAATTTTCTTTCCACGAAGTTTAAATTTCATCAAGGACCAAACGTTTTCGACAGAATTTGCGTCCGGTGACTGTGACAGTCAATCCAGTAATTCAATCCAGTAATTATTTTCTTATTTCCACGCTGTACAAAGGCGACTTCGATGTTTATCATTATCCTTTTGTAGTATCCATTTTTCGTTTTTCCTTATAAACCATGTTTGAGCGGATAGTAATAAAGCCTTCTCATAAATTTTGACCATTTTGCTAGAGTTTAAATTGTTTGTGAAAATATACAAAGTGCCAAATCCTTGCGTAGAGCCACGTTTCGGCAAGTAATCGATATTTTTCATCTCTAAGTTCCACAACCTCTAGTTAACTTAACTGACCGGTTATTCCATTGGACTTGACCAATCGCATTTAATGTTAAAAAGAGTTAATCAGAATTAATCAATCACTGTTGAGACTTAACCGGTAGTTAAAGTTAAACGGAGGTTGTGAAACTGGGCCTAAGTAGCGATTCACCCACTTATTTACAAATGCTGTTGACTTTCTTCATGTACTTAGCAGCCGCTTGGCGTGACATTTTTGGTCTTTTCGGATGTATAAAAAGAAACACGACTTCGAAACGCGATATGTATTTGACACTCATGGCGAAATATATATTTTTATCACGAAGATTGAATGACAACTAAAGCTTTATCAACAAAGTATTTTATGCGAAAGCTGCTTCTACCGGCTCCTGTTTGAATTTCCCGTCTACCCGTTTATATGTAAAAGTTTTGCCAGACACGCTCTTATCAAACAGATTGTATAATACCTAGGCCGCGGGTTCGCAAAGTTTCCTATAGTCTAAACGCGTCAAACAATGTGTGTGTGTGTGTGTGTGTGTGTGTGTGTGTGTTTTGAATGAACTGCGTTTTGGACCCACAATGGTGGCAAAAATTCATTAGTTGCGATACTTTGTATATCTAGTGACTTTAAGTGTTACGATTACCAATTTACTAACTTATAACTTATCACGGAATCGATTGACAATTCGCGCGTACGAGAATAGGGTTATAACGAGGTTATATTTTCAATGTATAGTAGTTTTAAAAGTGTTGTGTGATTACCATAATAATTTTGAAGAAAAGCTATGGAATTAACAAAGATAATATCAGATAAGTATCGGCGAATGCATAAAAATATATAACGAAGTAAAACCTGAATACTTTGTGTCGTTTTTACTTTTTATACTTAAATTAAATAATAAGGAGATAAAAGAGGAATGAAAAGAAAAGGAAAAAAAAAGAAAGAGAGAAAGGAGAGAATGTACGAGAAGTGAAGACAGAAAAGTGAAGATAAATGATAAGACGGTAAAAAAAACCATTTTAGAACGAGATGGAAAGACAAGAGGAATATATCAGTGAGTAAAAGAATGAATAAATAAAAGAATAAATAATAAATAAGTTAATATTTTTTTATCTCGATAATAAATAAGTAATAAATTGCTTTATATAATATAGGATATATAAGGATAGAATTTATAAGGATATAAAACTAGGATACTCTTCATGTCGTTTATATTTTTATTATTTTTAAACAAGACAAGAAGAAGAAAGAAAGAAAGTACAGGGAGCGAGAAGAAAAAGAGAAAATATCAGGAGAGAAGATAATACATAAATAGATAAGGAACAGTAAATAGAAACGAAGCAAGAAGATAGAAAATAAAGAGATGCAAGATAGTAAAATAGAAAAGGTTCATTTTTAAAAGTATTATTACTCGTAATTCATCAAAAAAATAAATTGTTACCATCACAATTCATTATTGGACAGAAAGAAAGAGATATTGTTGTAAAGATGGAAAGGGAAAGATTATGTGTGAAAAAGGGTGAGGGGGAGGGAGAAGGAGAGGAAGGAAGAGGAGAAACAGAGAAAGAAAGCTAAATGCAGTAAATATTAAACTTTTAGAAGAAAAACAGTAAGAAAAATAAATACGATGAAAATAAAAAGGTGAAAAAAAAAACGGAGATATATATTACGATTATCGATTTACCGACTCGTAATTTATTAAATTAAATAGGCTGTATAGATGTCGGAATATAAATAATAAAATAATAAATAAATAAATATATAAAAAATAAATAATAAGAGAGAGAGAAAGAGAGAGAGAGAGAGGGAGACATTTTTTATAAAAATGAATTATTCTGAAATAAAATTTAAAGAACCTTTGTATGTACACCTAAATATTTACAATGTCCAAGTTCAACGTATAAAGTTATTAACAAAGAAACTTGTTTTCAGTGTTTAATATTATTTTGTAAAAAAAGATGTGATATAGAAACAAAATTGCTTTTTCAAAAAAAAGTATAAAAAGGAAACCAAGTGCACACGCCTTAACATTATTTGTCTTTACCAAAAAAAATCGTTATAAATACGTTATAAATTATAACAAAATCGTTATAAATTACAACAAAAGCTCAGCTAAAAGATATTTTAAAAAATATTATTAACCTTATTTAGATCAATTGTACTTTTGCGAATACTCTATTGAAAAATATAAGACAATTTTCTAATCTCTCTCTACAAAAGTAATGATATCAAGAGGTTTACGCCAAGTGCAAATGATTAATCATTTCAGTTTTTACTTTTATAAATATATGCGATTTTAGCTATATAATATATTTATAAATTAAATATATTATTAATATATTATTAGTGATATATTATTAATAATTATTATTAATTATTATTAATATATTATTAAATAAAAAATAAAATAATTAGAGAAATACAATGATGTTGAAAAAAAGTATAATAACTTAATAACTTATAAAAAGCTTGGCGTGCCTTTTTTTATAAGCAAGCGATTCTTTTATTTTAATGACTAGCAAAATATTATATTGATTATCGATGTATTATGTATATAATATTAAAAAAAAGAACGTCAAGTGTTTTTTGTATAAATTATTATAACTTTTTTTAACATTATTGTATTTCTCTAATTATTTTATTATTATTTAATATTTTATTTTTTATTTAATAATTTTATATTACTAATATTTTAATAATATATTTAATTTATAAATATATTATATAGCCAAAATCACATATGTTTATAAAAGTAAAAACTAAAATGATTAATCATTTGCACTTGACGTAAACATCTTGATATCATTACTTTTGTGAAGAGTGTAAAATTATCTTGTATTTTTCAATAGAGTATTCGCGAGAGTACAATTGATCTAAATAAGTCTTGGGACAGCTGAATTCGTTTCCTTTGACGAAGGATAAACGAGGAAAAAAGAGAGTCGGGCGGGCCTGCGGCGAGACGGACTGTAAGATTTTAGAGTCCACGCTTGTTAACGCGACAGTTTGTAAATAAGTCGATTGAACGTTAGTTATTTTCTTAAGAACGTGTACTTTATAATTACTCTCGGATGCAAGTGCGTAAGCGAGCGCAATAATATACAGGATATCCCATTTTAAAAATTGCACTGAAATATCTCTTCAGAAAAACATTTCTTCAGAAAAACATTTTCAGAAAAAATGTTTCAGATAATTTGTAAGGTTCGAAGGGGAACATCTGAAAGTGACCTTAACTTTGACTTTGGCGGCCATTTCAAGGCCATTTCACAGTCACGTTGATTTTTTTTAAATAGAATCACCTACTTTGTATTGTATATTCTTATAGCTTATCTCGAGAACTTTCCAAAACACAATAATAATGTATTTTTCCATTAAATATTTTTTGAGCAATGAAACTTGAAAATTACAGTATTAATTAGCCGGCATTAGCATTACTCAAGGTATATCACGCGCAGATTGCTCAGTCGGATTTACACCTCTTTCATATGTGTGTGTGTGTGTGTGTGTGTGTGTGTGTGTGTGTGTGTGTGTGTGTGTGTGTGTGTGTGTGCATGCGTATGTGGGTAGGTCGGTGTAATATGACGGTCCTCAGTCCTTATCTGTTCCATAATTTATCATCGTAGACATCCACCTATCACCTATCCATGTACACGCACGCATACACGCGCGCACACACCTTATTCCACAGTATTATGGTAATGGTAATCGAGTTGTTTCGAGTTGTTATGTGTACTACTCTGTACATATACACACACACACACACACACACACACATACATACATACATACCCTGATAGCAAAATGTCAGCAATATGCCGACAAATTGCTGGCAAAATCAATCATAAGATTGCAGCAAATTTGCAGCATATATACTACCATTATGCTGGCATTATGTCGGCAAAGCATGCCAAAATTATTTGCGGGCAGAGTGCTGCAAAAACCGAACAAGACGTGTCGAGCAACGTGTGACGACAAATTTGCAGCAAACAGCGAGCAAGACGTGCCGAGCAAGGCGTGATGGCAAATTTACGGCAAAAATCGAACAAGATGTGCCGGCTATGAACAGGCCAAAACTACCCGAGTAGAATTTGCACCTTATGAGAATCTAGTCATTATATAATAAAGTTGTATCCAATAGACACATACACATAGTTAGCTAGTGTAACTAGACAGTGATGAACCAATAATGTAACGCTTTTGCGAATAGTTATATGCAATATATTAACTAATAATAAGATCAAAGAAACAACATAATTATGGTAAAAAACCAAACTAGTTGCTAGGCAATATCACTTTTCCTAATGAGGACATAAGTTACCTAATAGTTAGACAAAAAATATAACTAGTGATGTAGTTTATTTTCTGCATATCTCATCATCAGTAGATAGACTGTCCTAGTTAAAATTTTTAGTTCTATGAAATGCTATTTGTGTCTTTTAGAGATGACACCAGTGGCTTTTATTATTGAACTCTTCCTAATCATGTAGAACGTAAGTATCTCAGTGTATATTCCTCTTGGAAAAAATTCCTTGCTCACATTGGATTTGAACTCGAGATCTTTGGTTCTTCAAGTCTGTCGTCCTATATGTTACTCCACTTCAACTTCACTAACAAACGTGTTTCGTATGGCCCTCATATGTTGCATGAGATTTGGCACGACTTGCTCGGCTTTTGTAGTCAGTTTGCCGTCATATGTTGCTCGGCACGTCTTGTTCGATTTTTGCCGCAAATTTACCGTCACGCGTTGCTCGGCACATCTTGTTCGCTATTTATTGCAAATTTGTTATCACATATTGCTCGGCACGATTTGCTCAGTTTATGCTATCAATATGCCGTCATACTACTAATGATAGCTTGTCCAGTTTTTGTCAGCAGTTTGCTATCACACTTGCTAATAGGTCGTGTCGCAATATTGCACACATTTTGCCGACATTACTTGATATAGCAAATCGTGCTGCAATTTTGTTGTTATTCTGTTGATAAAACTTGCAGCACGCTTTGCCGAAATTTGCTTTTGGCACGTTTGGCTATCAGGGTAGTGTCCCGCGTAAGACATCCAAGAAGAAAAAGATAAGTAGAACAAATAAAAGTAAAATAATATTGTACAGGTCATTTTTTTAACAACCACGTAAAATTTCGAGTTATTAAATAAAATAAATAGGCAAATCAGAGCGCGCAATATATATATATATATATATATATATATATATATATAT
>NW_022639618.1:354172-366682 GCF_010583005.1 Odontomachus brunneus | reverse complement strand
TATATAAGGACACGGTGTAATTTAAGATGTTAATTTACTATTAAGAAGAAATAAACTTAGAAATGAACATTGAAGAAATAAACTTATAAATGCAACATTTGTAGAACGACACATCTTCGATGCGCGAGATGAATTATAGTGATGAGTTATCAGAATGAAAGCGAAAGTCGGCATGAGACAAGTAAGAATGTTAATTCAAGGAAATCATGGGGAAGGATACAGACCACAGTTTTTACCTCCTTGCAAGCAAGGTTGTGGATGATGGCAGCGCCGCGAATCTGCAGGTCCTCCGAGTTCGAGAGCAATGAGTGCACCGCGACTTTGGTCGTCACTCTTATGTTGCTGATATTCTGATTCTGATGTTGCCATTCGGATATGTAAAGCAACCATTCCGAACTGCTGAGGTTCTCGAACATGTTGGCTAACTGTTCAACAACAATCGAAGTGAAAAATTACGAATCTTAAAAATATTTATAAAAAATTGTAACTTAGATTTATTTTATATAAATTAGAACATTATAACTCAATATTAAGAATAAATTCAAGTCAAATAAGTTTTTCTTACAAATTGCGCGAGTGAAAGTTGCTCCTCCTGCGAATGACGATCGATATCAAAAGCATAATTCATAATTATATGTTCTCGTCTATCTTGGTGTAGCAGTAAAATCACATCGTCCTTCAATGCAGCAACGGATAATACATTCAATAATTTTATACGTGCGTCACTGTCCAACGACTTGTCATAAAGAATTCGACCTAAAATCGTTTCATTTAGTCAGATATATTTTTACGTTACATTTAAAAACTAACAATGACAGAAACTAGCAATGATGATGGAGAAGCAATAATTAGAAACTTGAGAAATACTTACCTTGGATTTTAATAAAATATCTAAGTTAGATATTTTTATATTTAAAATTTCGGATTTGATATAACAAACGTGTTTCAGAGAGGGTAAGCAAAAGACTTAATATCACTTAATGACTCACCTACAAAGTTCAGAAAATTATCGCCCAACGCCCAAGAACCCTCATTTTCCAAGACGTATAATCGTAATTCATCTAAGCACGTTCGTTCCTCGTCATTCAATTTTCCCTCAAGGACGGCTACTAAACCTTCATACTGCGCTTGAACGCTTACAATATCTTTAAAGACTATCGGTGGATCTCGACAGCGTTTTTTCTCCTCTTCCTCCCGTTTCTCATCTTCTTCCATTTGCATTACACGTTCAGAAGGCAACATCTCTGCAGCTGCAGGTTCCCCATTAGACGGTTGCTGCTGTATATCACTAATAACACCTAATAAACGATGATATGAAAAGATAGTAATTATTTTTTCACTGTAAATATTTCTTTAACTCATAAATCCAAGATTATATCCCATAAAATAATCCTGCAATTCTTTGTTTTCTCTGTTATTAGTCTTTACGTTTAAAAAGGCAAAAATATGACAAAACATATTTTAACATTGTTGTTTCCTTATTGTAAATATTTTAACCTAGATTATGACATTAAAAGCAAGAAAATATACGTTCAAAATTCTTGTAAAATATGTTGTAATAAAAAGATATGACCATAAAATGATGCGATTAATTGAGCAGATTTATAAAATAATTTGAAAAATTGGTTCTTCTTCCAATAATCAATAGTCAGAAAATTAACGTGATAAATTCAAATAATTAAGTTACATATTGCATTAATTTTATGGTTATTTACTGATTATTGAAGCAAAGTGGAAGTTTTCATAATATTTTACAAATCTGTTCAATGGGTCGCAAGTATTATTTTATAAATATATTTTTTTATTTTAACATACTTTGTAAAATTTTTAAGCATGTATTTTGTCACTTCTGATGTTACAAAAGATGACCACGGCAAAGGATCAAAAGTAGAGTAAAGGCACCAAAAGCGATATATCACTTTGTTTTTGGAGGTTATGTCTTAATGTAAAGTTTAAAATATAAATGTAAATGACAGGATGTCCCGAATCACCTTCACAATCTTTCGTGAGAACGTAGAGTAGATTGAGATGAACACAAAGGTCCCATTTTGCAATATTCTCAATAATAACCGAGAAATTAATTGTAAAGGTATGTCACTTTAAGACAGATTCCCATAAAATTTTTCAAGTTATACAGTAAAAAAATAATGAAGATAAAAATACTCATAAAATATTTCTACAAATGCCAAATACATGTAGAAAAACTTAATATTGAGCAAAAAGATAATTATCGCTGTTTAGTCTAACTCGTTAATAAAATCATAGAAATAAAATTTGCAAATTTCTAAAACTCAATATTTGCTAATTTAGCATATAAAAAGTACAATGAAGAAATATACCAAGTATAATTTTTTCATGACTTAACTGATAAAATGAATTACGTTTATATTAGTTTTCATAAAACTTAATATACGAGATATAGAAGTATGTTGCTTTAGGTAGGAGGCCTATATCGCTTTTGACTACTTTTCTCTATAAACTATTAAACTAAACTATATTTGTAAACTATTACATAACTATACTCAAACACAAATTTTTACAGGACAACCTAAAGACATTCTAAGAACGTCTTTATATCTTGAGATTGTTCTCAAAATATCCTCTGGACATCTTGTTCTGTTTGAGTAGAAATTTTCTTAAAAGCAAAACAGAATAAAATATAAAAACAAAACAAAAAATAAAAATTATAAAAGCGAGATGCAAATAACGCAAAATAAGAATTACGAAATTATTTTGTAGAATCTAGGATAAGAATATTATTCGATTAACAATGGAATTATGCATACTCTCTTTCTCTGCCATATCTAAGCAGCAATTGCTCGGTTCGGTACTGTTGCTACCGCTACTAGTAGTCTCCTTGCTACTCCTTTCTTTCTTGTCCTTCTTCTTCTTTTTCTTTTTCCGGTCTTTTTTTGCTAGCTTTTCGTTAATGACGTTCCTGCGTTCTTCTAATGCAATTGAATTTAATCTGGAAATATATTCCAATTATGAAATTGCGATGCTTGTTAGAGCTAGTTAAATGATTTATGGATGATTTATGCGCAATATAATACCTTGCTTCTTCGATAGCCGTATTTAGAAGTTGATATTCTGGCGAAGCTTCTCTCTGGATCCTCGCTTCAACGAACCTTTGGCCGACTGTGAATCCAGCACTTGCGCTATTACTTAATGTTTCTATCAATGGACCTAGTGCTTGTCCAACGGGTCTGAAAATAAATGAAGTTCACATCAAAATATTATATATTAAATCAGTGAAAAATTGGATTTGATTTTTATTCTTTTCGGTGATACAAATGCTACTAAAATTATAAGCAATGACAATGATTATTCGATTGAGAAATAAATTATTTTCATTGAATGTAATATATAAATTCAAATTTAATTCTAAACAATATATAAAAAATTGAATTAAATTTTTTAAGACTGAATCAATGAAATATAAATATAGAATGTCGCAGAATAACCTTCGAAGCTCTCGCGGAGGCAACAACAAAACATCACATATAGCACAAAAGCTTGCAATAATGTTGTAACTAGAGATGTGCGAACTATTTGAATTCGAATCGAATCCAATCAAGTAAAATTCGATTCAATTCAAATTCGAATCCCTATGATTCGAATCCGAATAATTCAAAAATCGAAAAGATTCGAATACAGATCGCGCACATTAGCACACTGTAAAAACTAATGTGTTAAATTTAACATTTCATGTGTCCCAAATCATCCACTCTTATTTATGTGTTTAACACAAAACAAATGTAACACGTATAATATGTAAAAAATTAACATAAGAATTTAACACTTGACTACCATTAGGAATCACAGTTTGTGTTAAATTGATATATGTATAATGCAGAGTTGGGTAAGTTAACTTTTTTTTAACTAAGTTAAGTTAAAGTTAATGGCTTTGAAAATTTAACTTAGTTAAGATAAAGTTAACCCATCATGAAATTAATTGAATTAAACGTTAAATTAATAAAAAAAGTAATTAAAAAGTTAAAAGTTAAATTTATTTTATTTCATGACTTCAGGGTTTCAGTTTTACAAGTAACGGAAAAAACAAATACACACCTTATTTGGAAACATGTTTTATTTACAGATGCTTATTAAATTTAAGTAATAAGGTTTTTTCGAAATTTTTATCCATTTTAACATTTTTCCTCGAAGATTGTCGTAAATGAGCCTTCCTGTACTGAATAGCCTTTCGACGTCTCGCGACAATTTTGTGGCATGGTTAACTTCAAGATAATTGAATTAAAAGTTAATAGTTACCGATAAAATGTAACTAAGTTAAGATAAAAGTTAAAAGTGTAAAAATGTAACTAAGTTATAGCTATTTAACTTTTTAATTTAACTTTTAACTTTTTAACTAGTTACTATCCAACCCCATAATGTTAAATTAACTAAAATAGAACTATTACTTTAACATTTGAGAGAAATATTAATCTACGGTTTTGATGAAATAAAAATGTTAAATTGACATAATCTATGTCTGACATATTAAATATGTCAATTTAACACAACCTATGATTCCTAACGATATTCAAATTCTTGTGTTAATTTTTTCCATATTATGCGTGTTACTTTTTAACACATTTGTTTTGTGTTAAATTTACACATGAATGAAAGTGGATGATTTGGGACACATGAAATGTGTTAAATTTAACATATCTGTTTTACAGTGCATTAACGAAGAACTATTAAAGACATCCAGTTTTATTGGGAATTAGCATGACTTGAAAAGTTTGCTACACATTAAGATTTTCTTCAAAAATATTAAAAAAAAGGTAATAGCTTCTACATAAACTCTTACCGACAACTATCGGATCGATATGTGTTGTTGCGCAGCTTTCAAGGCTGGAACCGTATTCCATATACGTTTACCGACTATATATATTATATATCTCTTACCTTAAAATGAATTGATTTCACATGATTAATGTTATCTCTCTCATACTGAAATCACTATTTTTATGTTGAATTCAGTGATTATGTTAATTAAAAATTCTTTGAACGATTCGATTCGATCGGATTTAGGTGAAATTACATCAATTCTATTCAAGTCGAATTCGAAATTAAAATCTGAGATTCGATTTGATTCGACATTAAAAATCTTTAATTGGCACATCTTTAGTTGTAATATTGCATATTGCAATGCAATGTTGCAGAAACATTACAGAAATATTAATTTGCAATATTATTTCAGCATCGTTGCAGTAATATTTAAAAAATATTATGAATATAACGTAATATTTTTTTTACTTATTTTATTTATTTTATTTTTTTACTAGTTATTTCTATTTGTATTTCAAATTCAGTAATATTTTACATCAATAGTACTTAGAATAATACTTGTTAGTGGCAACTATTAATATAGATTTAGGTGAACATAGAAGTCCTATACTATTTCGTAATATCCACAATAATTATTGAGATATAAATTAAAAAAGATTTGTGAATGATCATGCGAGATGAGCGTGATATGATAGATGTAGCGATCATTAATATAGATTTAGATGAACATAGAAGTCCTATACTATTTCGTAATATCCACAATAATTATTGAGATATAAATTAAAAAAGATTTGTGAATGATCATGCGAGATGAGCGTGATATGATAGATGTAGCGATCATTAATATAGATTTAGATGAACATAGAAGTCCTATACTATTTCGTAATATCCACAATAATTATTGAGATATAAATTAAAAAAGATTTGTGAATGATCATGCGAGATGAGCGTGATATGATAGATGTAGCGATCATTAATATAGATTTAGATGAACATAGAAGTCCTATACTATTTCGTAATATCCACAATAATTATTGAGATATTAATTAAAAAAGACTTGTGAATGATTATGCGATATGAGCGTGATATGATAGCTGTAGCGGCGTCATCTGCCGTCATATGTTTGTATATTAGGTCAAATTGAGTAAGAAAGTCCTTTATCTTTCTCCTAATAATTTCATAGATTTTTAGTTCTTAATTAGAGAATATTAATATATTATTTGGTAATATATTAATATTCTTTATTTTTTTAATTAATAATTAAAAATATACAAAATTATTTAAAAAATGGTAAAGGACTTTTTTTGTTCAGTATAATTTAATATACAAGCACATGATAGCAAATGGTGACACTATAGTTTATTTCTCGCATGATAATTCATAAATCTTATTTAATTAATATCTCGATAATTATTGTGAACATCGATAATATCATGAATAATATACAGGGTGTCTCACACTCTCCTCCTTATATTAAGTAGGAATGTAGAACGGGTTGAGGTGAATATAAAAGTCCTATACTGTTTTACAATATTCGCAATAATAGACGAGATATTAATTAAAAAAGATTAATGAATGATCACGCGCGATATAGTAGATGAGCTACAGTGACGCCGTCTACCGTTATATATACCTTTCCAGGTAGCAATGACGTCTAAAGATGTCATTAAGACGTCATTAAGACGTCCATGACGTTTTAATGACATCTTAATGACGTCTTTAGACGTCACCTTGCTACCTGAGGTTATACATTAAGTCAAACTGAACAAAAAAATTCTTTACCATCTTGTAAATGACCATATAGATTTTTATATTAATTAAAGAAAATTTGTGCATTATGTGATTGTTACACAATCATATATGTAACAATTTTCTTTAAGAGAGGTTATTTTCTATATCTAGTTAGAAATTTTGAAAAAATCGATTTTCTAAAAATCATATTTTCTTAAAGTATATAATTAGAAATATTCCCTCAAAATTTTAAGTTGATCCGCTGTATTTTTATGGAGATATGTTTGAGTATATGTTCGTTGAAGCAGTCTAACGCGGTAACTGTACAAGGGACAAATATCATCTCTTTCTACCTGCCTGTTAAGTCATCTATTGTATGTTACTAAAACATATACTTGTGTTAGTAAATACGAGAAGTCTTTTGAGACATTATAACAGTAAATTTAACGAACTTTTTTAGACAAACAGGCACGAAACCCGGAGACGCTGGTAGTGCAGCAGTTGATGTCGAGTTATACAGTCCGCTTTATTTTCTTCTATAAATTATAGATCGCAAAAAGGGTTCGAGAGAATTAAGAAAATCAGGTAGTTTCCGAAAATCAAGAATAAAAAAAGGAAAAATGTATTTAATCCAAAAACAATGGGAGTGAGGAAAGTTTTCTACAAAAATGCATCTGCAAAAAAACTCAAGATGCAGAAAGAAATTATTGTGCCACAAACATATTTATGAAGATCTTAACTACACAGATATGTTGGCGGGTTTAATCAAAACAATAATGAGAGTTATAACCAATTGATCTGTAAAATCAGCCCAAAAATTATTCCAAGTGGCTCGATTATTGTTGAATTAGCAGCATATATCGCTGTCTACATATTTAATGAGGACTCAATAACATTAATATAGATGCTACAATACATGGAAGTAAGCAGCGATCTTAATGCCCATCAATATGTTAATAGAGAAGACGCTAAACGCATATACAGATGAATATTGCGCGCAGCAGAGAACCCGGGAGGAAAGAATACGTCGTTGACAAATCGATATTTTAGAAGCATCAACTTCAGGAGAACATGGCCTTGGAATAGATGACTCTGTGTAAATTAAAAAATAAATTTTTTAATTTAGTATAAACTGCACTTGAAACTTTAAACGTGTTTTTCTCAAAGCTGTTTTCAAAATCGGTGACCACGATATCTCAAAAATCACTTCATCAATCAATTTGAAATTTTACATCCTTTTTTTAGACATATAAATCTAGTCTTTAACCGAAGGATTTTTTTCCAATACATACTTTTTTTTTAATAGACAAAAATTATCCGTTTTTTTTTTATAAAAATCGAAACTTTAACTTTAAACAATCGCCATTTTGTCACAATTCAATTTTTCGGAATATCGAACGATTAAAGACTAGAAGAATAGATAAATTTATATACTAATTAAATTTTAGGGGTTTTTTCATGTCAAATAACTTGGTTTCAAACGGCAGTGGTCACCGCAAAACGCGTTTTAGAAAACGACTTTCCGGACATTAGCCATAATTTATTTACTTATTAGTATTTTCACATTAAAAAAATATGAGAACTTTGTCAAAGTAGGTTCTTTCGAATATAAAAACTTTCATACAAAATGTATATGTATATACTTTTTTGGAAAAAATTCACGAAAGTTCGTTCTTTTTCGTCCTTCTAACTAGGTATACTTCCTTAATATCTAAAAATTTATGTGGTCATTTGCAAAATGGTAGAAAGACCTTTTTGTTCAGTTTGACTTAATTATAAGTATACAACGGTAGACGACGCCACTGCAGCTAATCTACCATATCGCGCGTGATCATTCACCAATCTTTTTTAATTAATATCTCGACTATTATTGCGAATATCGTAAAACGGTATAGGACTTTTATGTTCACCTCAACCCGTCCTATATTTCCACTTAATGTGAGAAGGAGAATCTAGAACACTTTGTATATGTGAATGTGAGAACTATACTTTTATATACAGAGTATCCCGCATAAGACGTCTAAGAAGAAAAATATAAGTAGAACAGATAAAAGTGACCAAATATTGTAGAGGTCATTTTTCAAACAACTACGTAAAATTTCGAGATATTAATTAAAATAGTTGAGAAGTCAGAGCGCGCGACGCGGCAGACGGGACATACGACTCGCCGCAGTCGGTGAAGAAAATGGACGATTGCTCGCGGACCTATCACACAATGTCAGATCTAAGATGTAGTCCCCACCTCTAGGCCTATGAGATAGGCCCACAGACTTCTATATATAAACTATACTGCTAATATCCGTATTTAGTGAGTGTTCGGAAAAATATCGGGTGGCCATCTTTGAAAGGACCGAATTGAAACCGAGTTCAAATGACAGGCACTATAGCTTCCTCCCACTCACACATTGCCACTCAGGTCACGTATGTGAGGTCCTTTCGAAGATGGCGGGCGGTATTTTTCCAATCAAACAATCCTTAAATAAACTATACCTAATTAACGGTCTAGATATTATAGAAGTCTGTGGATAGGTCCACGAGCAATCGTCCCCGATTATCTTCGCCGATTGCGGCGAGCCGTATGTCCCGTCTGCTGCGTCGCGCGTTCTGATTTTCTCAACTATTTTAATTAATATCTCGAAATTTTACGTTTAAAAAACCTCTTTGTTCACTTTTATCTGTTCTACTTATTTTCTTTCTTTTGGTACGTCTTACGCGGGACACCCTGTATACATGTACATTCATGGTCGGAAAGGTTGTCTAGTATTTTTTGTAAGTTTATGAACTTATCCTTCTTATCCAATAAGAGAATTTATTTTATAAAAGAACTCTCTCACTGGACAAGAAGAATAGGTTTCTAAACTTATAAAAAAACCAAACAACCACGAATGTACATGTTAATAATAGATGCTAATTGATAGAACTTACGTTTGTAATATCTCTTCTGGTAGATCTAGAATATATTTGGGAATGCCCTTGCCTACCAAAAAATTGCTAAGTTCCTCTGTGAAGTAATTACAGTTGTGCTTAAAAAGATTGTACGTGCCCGGTCTGAAAACACAAAATCACTTTAATTTCAATGTTGAGTAAAATCACATTCTTATCAAATAATAAAATTAAATAATTCCCGAAATATAAAAACGAATAAAATTTCTTAAACGATAACACTAAATAAATATTAAATAACAAATAATCTTGAAAATAAATTAGAATATATCTCAAAAACAAAAAAAAACTAAAATATTTCTAAAACAAAAAGAATTAAAATTAAAAAATTAGGAATTAGTAATAAAAACGAAATTCGCGATTATCGTTAATAGATTAATAAAAATAATAGGAAAAATATATTACATATAAGAAATATATTACATTTAGTTAAAAAATAACGTTAATAATATCAAACTAATAAAAATAAACTTTGAAAAATCTCAGCTTGTGTGTAAATTTGTGATTGTGCAGTTATGCATAATCGATGGTACTTTAAAATTTGAGTTTAATTCACTGTGGATGTAAAGATGCAGAACCAGCAACAACACGAAGTAACCGACGCGCACATGTTAACTGATATTACTCACGCGAATGTAGAAGTTCCTAGCCCATTTATGTACTCTAAGAAGACTGAGTACGGTAGGTAAGTCTCACCGAGCTTCTCGATTTTTTGCGGTTCCCTTAGCTCTGTGCCGCCCTGAAACACAAAATACCGACGATCACTTGCGTTAAAATCGCGATGTCTAGGAAAACCATGTTGCGTCATCAATGTCAATTTCGCGGCTGCCGATCCAACAAGATTTGTTCGCCAGAGAAATAAATGAAGACAGTCAGAGAGAATGAAAGAGAAAAGAGAGAAGAAGAAGAAGATGAGGAGGAAGAAAACACCCGCTCTCTCCTGGCATCAGTTGCTACGTAATTTTAGAACTACGACAAATTCGTGCTTCCCTACGAGAAACCTCCAAAAATAGTTACCGGCGGCACGCGTTACCACGACCTCTTCTAGAGCGCAAAAAAAAAGATACGTGGCGGAAATGAAGAGTAAAGAAAGAGCAACAAAAAGTAACAAAAAACATATATTACGTTATATTATGCTTAAGTATAGCTCAAGAGATAAATATCTATCAATAGATACAGCGATACAGCGAAACAAGGATATAAGATTAAAGTTCTATTAATATAGTATGAATAAAAACAAAAGATATAATTCATCTATGGAAAATTTTATCGACGTAGTTACGTAGAACTGAAGAATAAATCGTTGAAAGAAATTGCTCTTTAAAAACTCGAGATATAAATAAGAATTAATAAGTATTAATTGTTAATATTGCGCATACAGTATTTAAGTATCATGAAACTAATACGTGTACCTAATTTACACAATAATCCTTGATATTTCATTTGTTATTTTGCAAATTATATGATTCGCGAAAAGAAAAAAACAAACAACCGTGAAGTCAGCAATGAAATTCGCCTCGAAGGTTTACCTCTCGTCATGAATCTCTCTCTTGTATTCGCTTATCTTTTTCCTCATGATCAAATACACTAGGCAATATTCACTCTCTCCGAGGAAGGGTGGGGGATACCGGAAACGCGCGTACTTACGTATCGGAAGAGCTCGCAGGATCACGTCGAAGAGGAAAAGGAAAAAAAGAAGAGACGTCGCAGCGCGGTTATTCTGTTCTCCTTCGCTTTCTTCAAGTACGCTCCCTCGGTAAAGTGCTCGCGCGCAAACTGCCGCCGCGGTGCTCGAAGACGGAGCCACGGCGGAGCCTGCGAACGAGACGCCGAAGACGATGAAGGATGATTGCGGCTTGCACGGCTGCGGTGGCGGCGGCAACAGCGACGCACGCGCTCTCTTCTGACCTCGCTTCTTTCGCGACTTTGCAACTTGCTTCACGTTCGTGCAACCACAGTCAAATTATCGAATAGCACGAGTTATCGATAACGAATGTGTCAAAAAGGATATATTCCAGGTCAATAACCCAAACAGCATAAAGTTTTAGACCAATGTTGAATCTATAGCGGCTAAATGTTGACTAACTAATATGTGCTGCTAATGAAGTCTCAAACGAAATGGTGTCTTAACAATGAGAAAATGGTATCTTGACAATATGAGAAAAAGAGAAAGAAGAGAGGGAAAGGAAGGATAATGTCGTTTACCATAAATCATATACCTAAACAACACAGATCTCTACAGGAATTGCTAAAGACATAGACTAAGAGCGTTTCTACGTCTTGAGAACATCCCTAGAATGCATTCTCTTGAAGATTTTGTGCTGTCTGAGATAGATAATGATGACAAACACCATGTATTCAAGTAATATTCGGAACATGATAACAGTATCGATATCAATTGTGATATCAAGTAGTAATACACGCCAATTTAGAGCATGCTTTGTCAATTATAAATGAGTGAAAGATATATCAATTATGGTAGCCAATTTAAAAAAGAACGTGGTCAAGAACTTACAAAAGTCGATTTGTAACAATATCCGTTACACGAATACTCATAATGTATACGGTACAATAATTGGAAGATTCTTAGTGAAATCCCTCTGCTTAAAAAAATAAGGATTCACAAAAATATATACAAATTTCGTTAAAATACTATATGACTTTATAAAAAGTTATATTATTTTTATCGAAAAAAATTCAATTTTTCACATTTCAGCTTATATAAAAAAGTTATCAATTTCTTACATTTTATATCACAAATTACTTTTAATGGTTAAATATTTATCTGTATACACATGTCTTTCTATATAATTTTATCGTTTTTTATCAAAAATACGATTCAATTAAATAGATTTTTCTTATGTGTTTCTATCAAATTTCTTCAAGTAGGGTTAGTATTTTTAAAAGCAAATACATACACACACGGACGCGCACAAAGAAAGATGGGGAAGGGAGAAAGCGAAGGAGAGGGGCGAGAAGGAGAGAGAGAGAGAGAGAGAGAGAGAGAGAGAGAGAGAGAGAGAGAGAGAGAGAGAGAGAGAG
>NW_022639618.1:335649-354064 GCF_010583005.1 Odontomachus brunneus | reverse complement strand
AGAGAGAGAGAGAGAGAGAGAGAGAGAGAGAGAGAGAGAGAGAGCTTCTATAAGAGCTATTTTTTATTTCTAAGAGAAAAATAATCTCTTTCGTCAAGAAAATATATATTACTCTTATAAATGAATAACTCTTAAAGCTTATAAATAAATAGAGTTTTTATGGAAATAAAAATAAATAAATAATTTAAAAATAAATAAAGTTTTTATGGAAATTATATTCTCTTTTAGAAAATTTGTTTCTCTTAAAAATAAAAAACCAGCTTTTCTAGAAGCCGCGCATGTACGTATAATAAAATTTTCTGATAGATCGTTCTTGGATAGCAATTGACTAATTACGTTTGTAGCTTGTGTTTAATCGTTAGTTAATAAACATTTTTAATCATATAATAATCGAATCATAAGTTATCATATTGTTTGATAAAGAATTTTAATTTTATATTGTATTGTTTATCTCACTTCTTGTAAATGTTTATCTCACTTCTGATAAAAACAGTTTACACGGAGCGAATTTAAATTCGCGGACATCTGTAATATATAGCTATTCGCCAAGTTTTGCAGCCAAGAGTTTCGGTGGACGGAAACGAGCGTGTTACACCGGTGTCACCAAGTGACATGTATTACAATCATGCGCGTGTTAGTCTCACTTTTAACCACGTATTTAAAGCGCGTCAGCTGGTACAGGTAAAGTAATACAACCGTAATGATTTCATCACGTTGCTTTTAGACGCGCTGCGTCGTCGGTGTCGCGATTATTAGTCTCACGGCTACTTCGCGCACCCAGCAATGGTAAATTGAATTCGCACGGAGATCTCGTGTTGGCTGTCGTAACAGACTCGGAATAACTTCATAATACCAGGAAATCTCGTGAAATGAACACTAAACTTCTGCAAATAATATATGCCATTCAACGAATATTCGAAAAGATAGCTACGTGTCGGAAAGAATTTGATCATTAATTTCTATTAGTTACGGACACATTCAATATCGCCATTATGATGGCGCAAAGCTATCGTAATAATGTCAATTAGTAACTGCGATATAATGCTACGACAAGATGACTCAGACACGTACTGTGTTTAAAAATTTCTGAACTTAATGTATTTCTATAGTTCTGCACTTAATATATTTCTATAGTTCTGAACTTAATGTATTTCTATAGTTCTGAACTTAATGTATTTCTATAGTCGAGCTTTTCAAACGCCAAGAAAATAATCAACCTTAAAAGAATAGTCCTCTCACTAATTTAGTATTTTAATTTCAGGCAAATAAGTTGCCTCAATTCTTCCTTGTGCATTACTCTCCGCGCATACGCTTTTCTACACAATATAGGAATTAATCCTGAAGATATTTTATCTGCGTGTAAAAGAATGTGGGGACAGGCTGTTCTAAGACGATATCATTACCTACGTAATGCAAAATAAGAACTTAGTTAATACTGCTACTAGGATAATTACGAAACAACCACATATAATCGAGAAAATATTTCGTAGTGCATGCGGGATAACTTGGGTATTATGGCCATACCGGAAAAGATGGCCATATAGACTATAATTTCTCTAACAATTGTAAAACATTGCGTTTATGTAATCAGTCACAAAGATCATCAATATTTATCGGTATTTAGGGTATGTACATACATTTTTCGAAATAACAAGATTATGAATATTATACTATATGTTTATTTTCGACTACCTATAAAATTTCTAATGTGTCCACTAAAACTTGCTATAACGTCGAATAAATTACAGTTAAGCTATCACAATCAACGTTAAATACATAAAAAAGGTATGTAAATTGTAATATAACATGCAGTTTTTATTTTCGTTTTCTCTATTTGTTTATAAATACTATGGCCGTCTTTCATTCACATTTTGGGTAAAATAGTCCATTATTATTCTATGAACATTGATAAAACGAAAGTTGTTATGATTCAAAAATTACTTTCAATATTACAATGATTAAATCTTATATGCAATATGTTTTGATCAAAAAATTGTATTTAGAATTTAAGTTTTATGATAGAAATTTCTATTTCTGTGTATCATATTTTTCACAAACAATATTAAATATCCTATACTAAAATAAATGTGTCAAATTATGTTTTTTTCATTATTTCATAAAATAATAGGTATATATCTTGAACATATAGATATATATCTTGAACATAAAATATGTATGCTATTATATCTTGAACATAAAATATGTATGCTATTATATCTTGAACATAAAATATGTATGCTATCTATTCCTTAATGTTATAGCCATCTTATCTGAAAAATTCAGATAAGATGGCCAATGCTCATGTTTTGATATTTTTGTAATAAATAATTTCAATGAAATATTTTCCCTTCAATTCTGATAGTATTATGTACTATAGGCTTTAGTGAAATAATGTGCCAAACGCTATTAAAAAATAACAATAAAAAATGTGTTTTTTATTTTAGAAAAGTATGGCCATCTTATTCGAGTTTACCCTAATCGAGCACGGACTTACCGACAACTTTCTGTCTTATGCCGAATCTGGTCACGTTGAGTCCAGTACGGAACAGAAACGAAAAAGAGAAAAAAAAGGGGACACAGAGAGAGAGAGAGAGAGAGAGAGAGAGAGAGAAAGCGGGCATGCGAGCGTGTGTGTACGCAGCGGGGATTATTTTTGGATTGAACCGCACCAAATTTAGTTCCCGCTCGTGTCTAGCGTATCGTATAGCTAGCTGAGCGGATTCACCTCTTTGCAACTACTAGACCTTCCGATCGGTCACGACTTCGGCTACCGTCGGCGATGCGTCCTGATAGGTCTGCATCACGACGGGAAGCAGCGGAGCCATTAATTCTCACTTGTTGATAGCGCGCCCAATTATTTATATTGCCCGCGTGATACAGTCGTGCGAAGATACACTCGTCGCCACGCGCGAATTAACTCTTTCGGACTCGAACCGCTATTTCGACAAGAAGAAGTGATACAAATTTTAAATTGCAAGATAATGTGTATTCTTTATCATTTTCTTCATCTAATTTCCTTAAATCGCAAAATAATGTGTATTCTTTATCATTATGATAAACGTGGACTACGTTTACACAGCAACCTATACCGATTTAATAACACATGTAGTCTATGTTTACATGAACAGTTTAAAACTAACGTAATAACCAATAATCTATATCTGGCTCTGATTAATAAACCAAGAAACAGATAAAAGGAAGGATCTGAAGCGAGAACAGAAATGTTTTGAACATTGAATTATGTATGATGATTTATAATTCTTTTACAATAGACAATTGTTTGCGCACGGCCAACTGCGACTTGGTTTTTACTAGATCATTTATTTATTTCCAATATAAAAATTTCTCCGCATTTATGTATATTAGCGTCACATTTCGTATAAACAATGATGCTCTACAACTATATTACAATATACGCTGCATTGTAATTACGCATAGTAATTACAATATCGAGAATGATTAAATTGATTTTAATGTAACACTCATGCATAATACTATAAACATAAACATTCTATGAACCTAAATAACAAAATAACAAACAACATAAAATAAGATTGCTATCATATATGATATATAAAACATCTTCCTCATCTAAATCCCCTTTTTTACTTATGTCTTAATTTTTAATCAAATTTTTAAAAACAAATATAGGTTATTAGTTGTTATATAGTTTTCATGCTGTTTATGTAAATGTAGGTTACGTTATGTGTACAGATGTTACTAAATCGTAAAGATTTTAAATTACCATATAGAAAATAGTTATGGAAAAATGTAGCGCATAATAACTGTAGGAAAGATGAAGTCAATAAGAAAGTATAATAGAAAAAGTGAAATATACTTTTTCCTTGTTTAAGAGAATGGTGAAGTTGATGACGAACTCGAAAAATATCGATAACGCAGAGACGATCATCACTAATATAATCACGCTATCTTTTTCGCATTTATTATATATTCCTTACAAAAAAATATTACTAGTAATTACTAAAGAAATAGTAGTCATCAATCCCTGTTCAATGATTCAGTAATTATTTGGCGAATTATTATATATGGTACATTTTTTGTTAAATTTCCAAAAATTTAGCTATCAGATATCCAGGCACTCTAATACTCTTGAATATTTTATTTAAATAATAAAAAATATATATTTCGTATTTTGTCGCTGGTTTCGATCCCATAGTATCGTCCATCCTTTCTTATATCATGTTATCTACTGCTTCATCTAATAATCGAATTGAAACTAATCGTGCCAATGAGTTATAATAATACGTTGATAGATTATGCTTATAATATGTTCTTGAATCACTCTCTCAATCAAAAACTTGTGTTATTCAAAAACTATTATAATGGCATATTTATTAGTAAATATTAAAAACGACAATCGGAATGTGACTGATACTGGTATAATGTATTGGGAGTGTGCATTAATTTTAAAGGATTTTCAAGAGATAGCATACTATATCGCATCGGGCCATATTGTTGCTACCTTCATGTCAAAGCATCATCATGTGGCTTTAGTTTTCAGTATGTGTCATTTTGCCGAAGTGTAAACAACATTGTTTTTTTGAGCATTGAATATGTCGAATTTTGTGCCAACAAAACACAATTTGCCGGAAGCTTTGCTTTTTTGCTTCCATTTGAAGAAAAGTGCTACTGAAAGTCAACGAATGCTATCGGAAGTTTATAGTGATTATACTCCATCGATTTCAACATATAAATACTGGTTTCGACCCTATAAAAAAGGTGATTTTGACACGGAAAACAAGGAACGTCCAGGCCAGCCAAAAAAGTTTGAAGATGAGAAAGTGGAAGCTTTACTCGATCAAGACCCGAGTCAAACGCAAGAAGAACTTGCAGAATCATTAAATGTTGATTGATCAACGATTTCTAGACGTTTGAAGGCCATTTGAATGATTCAAAAGCAAGAAATTGGGTGTCATACGAATTAAAGCCGAGGGACGTCGAAAGACGCAAAATGACCTGTGAATTGTTGCTTTAAAGACACAGAAGAAAAAGTTTTTTGCATCGTATCGTGACGGGTGATGAAAAATGGATACGCTACGATAATCCGAAGCGCAAAAAATTATGGTGCAGGCCAGGCGAATCATCAACATTGACGGCAAAACCGAATATTCATGGCGCAAAACTCATGCTTTGTATTTGGTGGGATCAGCTAGGTGTATTATGAGTTGCTCCAACTCAACGAAACCATCACTGGGGAACGCTACCAACAATTGATGCAATGGAGCCGAGCATTGAAGCAAAAACGGCCAGATTACGCGAAAAGACACGACAAAGTAATTTTCTAGCACGACAACGCTCGGCCACATGTTGCAAAACCGGTCAAGGAAACGTTAGAAGTGTTTAACTGGGATGTCCTATCACACCCGCCGTATTCTCCAGATATTGCTCCTTCCGATTACCACCTATTTCGATCGATGACTCATGGCCTGTCTGAACAGCGCTTCCATTATTATGAGGATACCAAAAAATGGGTCGATTCGTGGATAGCCTCAAAAGATGTGTCGTTATTTCGACATGGAATTCACCTATTGCCAGAAAGATGGGAAAAAGTAGTGGCTAACGATGGACAATATTTTGAATAATCAATTTGTAACCATTTCTTCACAATAAAGCCGTATTTGTACTAAGAAATCCCTTAAAATTAATGCACACTCCCAATATATTAGCGAACCATTAACAACATGATTGATAACAACTTTTAGATTTTTAACTAAACATTATAACTAAACATTATAAGGGAACTAGAGCAAACAATAAGTTAGTTTGAGAAATACAAAATATGAAACAATTCATACAAATCATGAGAAAATTAATGTTTTTTTTTTCGTTATTAGAGAATAATTCTCAACAGATTCAGATAATTCATCACAAGAACTTAATAATACATCAGTGATTATCCCTATCGCCGTAATCACTGAATTATTTTGTAGCATTAGTAACTTTTGTAATTTAAATATTCAAAATCATTAGTCATTAGTAAAACTACTGAACAATAATAATTTATTAATAAACTACCAATAATACTTTTCTGTAAGAAATATAGAAATTGTGTAAATGTATGTTATTTCATCTGTCATATTCAGCAACCACACACATGTGTAGAAATTTTTCTGCAAAATTTTTTTCTGATATTCTTAAGCTTCTAAATTCAAACGTGAAGGTACAGCAATGTTGTTCAAAGTTTTTCTGTTTGGAGCATCTACACTTTCGATATGTACAAGCTACGGAACTTTTAAATTAAGTTAACTGTTGGCTTGAGATTTTACTGAATATTACGCTGACTGATAGCTTGAGATTTTACATTTAATATTTTTTTGTTCGTTTTCATCATATAATGAATAATGTTCTTATTTATTTTTGCACGTACTTTCATTGCGTAAAAGCATTTGTAATCCTGTACAAATAATACGACATAAATGTTGCAGAAAAATGTCAGTATTCTGTCGGTAAAGTTTTCAGCATCTGTAACCCCTTGTTTAATAGATGGAGAGAACTCCCCCCTCTCTCTCTCTCTCTCTCTCTCGCTTTTATTTTTCCAAAATATCGTCTTCTCCTGGAATCGTATTAATAATCGTTTTTTTTTTTTTTTTTTTAATAAACAGTTTTATTTCAAACATTTTCGATAAAATCTTGCATTTAACGCTAAGAACTTGTTTCATAACATCGCGCTTAATTCGTTAATCTTTTTTGATTAATATTTTCAACGTTTCGTGATTATCTGAAAAATAGTAGGGAGCTTTTTGCTCAGATTGACATTTTTTACTTGCACACTGCGGCTGTGTCGCGAGTGTCAGACATTTCTATGTATATCACAATCAGTGATATGAAATTAACCTAAAAGGATGCAGTCGCATACATGCAAAAAATGATTCGATTGGTATTACCGAATTTCAGTTACGACAACCGAAATTTTCAGTTCCTCAAGAATCAACTGAAAAATCAGTTGTTACAAAAAAGAAATTCTGTTAGAAAGTTCCTGTTGTGCCAAACATATATTCAGTCATCCTAATTGAATTGAAATGTTGTGGAAGATACAATATTTAAAAAAATATATTTATATATTCCTAATTTTCTCATATCTCATAACCCACTAGATATCGAAGGTTATTAACACACTCTAAACTTTCGTGAATCCTCCCGCGATAATTTCGGTCCCAAGCGGTATACCATCCATCCATGTCCTGACTCTGTTAAAGTGTTGCCTCGTGACAATCGAGCGGCACGTAGCGATTCCCGATGACTCCAATAATATTCTTACGATTTATTCTTATATAATATATTCTTATAGGTTCACAGTATATTATAACATATCTAGTAAACACCAAATAATAGTTATATAATTTGCTGATAGATATTGGAACAACAGTCGATATGCGGTGAATATTGATGTGATATAGTGAATCAGTGATAATTATTTTTAAATTTTTAACAGAATATTATAATTATTAATCCAAAGAAAAAAAAATAAAATCCAAGAAAATCCAAATTAAACAAATCGAATTACTAAATTTTGAAAGAAACTTTTAAAAAATACCATTTAAAACAATAGTGTTGTTTCATCAAATGACATGATTTCCTTGAACGAAATAAAAGTTTTGCGAAAATATGGCTCATCTAACAATACGGATCACTATCCATAACTGTTCTTTCAACTTTTCGGATGCGGTAACCTTAATGTCGTTTCTTGTTGCTATGTACCATTCAATCCTATACCTTCTATGAGAGCAACAGAATAATCATCTGCGATAACTATTTTTTTGGAACGGAAAACTTTAGTTCCTCCAATCAAAAGCAATCGTTGATATGAATAATTCTTCAGTTATTGGAACAGACTTTTTTGTTATTGCAACTGAACCTTGTGTAACAGAAAGTTTCTAGCTGTCACTACAGAATATTTTTTGCGTGTAGAAACGTAAAATCAATTACAATAATGAAACAAATAAACTACTATTAAGTGATTTTTGGAATACTTTTTCGATTTGTAGTAAAATAATATTTTCTTATTTGACCTCTTCTCAAAATCTTCTCAAAACCTCATTTTGAAATAAATCTCAAAATAAAACTATTGAAACATATTGTATCTTAAAAACTATTTCAGTTAAAATTTTCAGCAGAAACACGACGGATTATTACGGGCCTTAAAATATTAAGTGACAGAAAAGCATTTGATATTTGTCCTTTAATCTTGTCATCAACTATTCGATAAGTGATTATACGCAATCCCCTTATAGAAATTTAATACTAATAAGTGATTATTTGGTCAGTGATAATTACTGTCGTTCAATAATTTTATTACTCGTACGAGTAATAAAATTACTATTTATTACTGGCCAGCCAGTGATACTTTTCTATAAGGGTCTATTCTATAAGTCTATAAGCATTAGGCAGTATTTTTTGTATATTATCTAAGATGAAGCTAGTATACATTCAATAAATGGAAACCGCTTTACATTTTTTCAGGCAAAACATAGTAATAATTAATACGTTGTTGATACTGACTAGATATCACGGTTAAGTATTTAACGTTTCTACTTTACTTACTTTATCGTCTGAGAATATACTCATGAAAAGGAAAAAAAGCGCTCAAGAAAAATAGCGAATACGCCACGAGGACCACTTACGTAACTGACAAAGCCTTGCGTTTGTTTAGCGTTACGCGCATAAACGTAATGTAGGTAATGTTACTAAACAATCAATCGATACATGATTGAGAGATCAGTAGACCGTATTAATTGTTTATGGATACTTACAGGTCGAACACTCTGTATACCAGCCGGGCCAAAGAAATATTCCCTTCCGTACGCAACTATCGCCGTATGCCATATTCCGTCCAACTGACGACCTACGAAAGTCGGAAATTAGTGCTTGAAACAAAAGACTACGCTACATTCTTATGGGAAAGTGTCCTTTTGCGTATTTGGCTAATTTTTTTAATATGTTGTAGTCATTCTGAATAAATGTCTCAATGGATACTTGATCATATGAGCCATTTCTGTAGTGCAAACCCTAAAGGGTCCAAATTTAACATGTAAAGGTATAGACTTTTCGAGTCAATATATGTGACTCTCGCAATCGAATGTGCGTGTACGCGTACGTATGTGTGTGTATGTGTATATATATATATATATATATATTGTTTTTTTTTTTACATTAATCGCACAAAAATTTAATTAATAATTAAGTTATCGAAGATTCGATAAATAAATATAATTTGAAATATGCATAAATCTTTTACTTTGTTTCATTGACTTTCTATTATTGTACTCCCCTATATCGTACAACTAACCTTTTTTTAAACCGGAATTCATTATAAATTATGTATAAATTAATGCAACGCAGTAGTATTGTAATGCTGATTCTGAATAATCATTATGACATTTAACTTTTTTACGGAGCATTAGAGAGAATTATACGATTGATAAGGGTGGAATACTTTAGACAATTGTTAAGGGGTTACACTACTCTAGAATCCGAAAATTAAGCGTATTTTTGAGAATTTTTTGTGGGCAAATAAAGAAATAAATCGAAAATTCGTTTAGAAGGCTTTATTGTACACATTTTAAAGTGTAAAATTTAAAGTGTTTTAAAGTTCAAATTTTTATGTTAACATATATTACAAGATGGCGGAGCTAGAGTCTTATCAGCATGAGCGTGTTTTTCGAAACGGGGTTCCGGGGCTTGCAGTATAAGTCGCGAATGTTGATCTAGAACAAAAAACCAAAATGTTCTGTCATCTACGTGCCAATTGCTAGAGAAGTACATAGGGAATTTTTTAAATATTTATTTTTATAGAAAAGGCACGCATTTAAAGAAAAAGCTTTATTTTGTATCCTAAAAACTTCGTTGAAAATTATTTATAAAAATAATTATTATAAAAAATGCGTAAAATTTTCAATATATCAAAAATTTCCTACGTACTTCTCTAGCTATTGGCATGTAGATGACGGAAAATTTTGGTTTTTTTGTCAATTGCGACACTTATGCTGCAAGTTCCCAATCACCGTTTCGCTCATATTGACACGATTCTATCGCCGCCATTTTGTAATATATGTTAATATAAAAATTTGAATATACATTTTAAAATATATACAATAAACCTTTTTAATGATTTTTTATTAATTTCTTTGTTTATCCACAAAAATTCTCCGAAAATTATTTTCGGACGCTAGAGTGGTATAGCCCCTTAAAGAAAGTAACTTTGTGAGAAATTGGAAAGTAATAGACTGTAATAAATAAAATTTTATTTATTACTATATACTATAATACATAAAAAAAATAAATTATAAATTTATGCCAACAGCTGATAATTATTACTTGTGTCAAAAGTAACTACCGAAAAATTCGTCAGATTCACATATATATCCATACTCTACGCCTATGACATTTGTCGGATATACGTCTACAGTACCTAAAAAGTTACATGTTGGATGAATAAATATTGATGTATGAATTTCATTAATATGAATTTCTGTTAAACAATATAAGATTTATATAGCTATAACTATAATAGTAACGATAAAAGAAAAAAGATGTAAACAATTATGCATATTAATAAAATAAAATCACGCAAAAAATTTCTGTTTACTGAGATTTAATTATAATACTCAACGATAAAATTTTCCATATTAAATTCCTTCGAAAATCACAGTGAGAAACTAACCGATTCGGATTTCAAAAGAATTTGGAACTATGAAGATTCGTTCTATTTGCGTCTGTACTGGCGTGATCCAACAAAGTAACCTCGAGACAAGCTTAAGCTCGTACGCACGATACTCTTATTCAAGGACTGACGGTAATTCAACGAAGACAACAATATTTGCCATCTATCCTCGCATAAATTCACCCGTTAGAACGATGCATAAAACGCGAGAACCTCGCGTACCCGGATGAAGCTAGAGCTTGCGGACTTCGTACCTCCTTTCGACCCAGTTCTGTACCGCGGAAATAGCTAAGTACATCCGCGTACATGCTTCGTAGCTTTCTCATTGCGCGTTGAAAGCGAGAGAAGTCGCGTCGACCCCACAAGAAATAACCTGACCGTTATATTTTATTTCCAGAGCGGTGTGAGACGCAACGTTGCTCGGACGTGTATCCGCTTCATGACAAATTTGAAAATGCAGTGTTACATTAACATCAACGAATAACATAAGGAATAACAACAACATAAGAATTTGTGCGTCGTAACATCAGACGTATTCCACCAACAAAACTATTCATAAATAAATTATATGTAAATCTGAATAAATAGATCATACATAAATATGGAAAAATAAAAAAATCACCTATTCAGGACGTTTCCAAAATCACTGCGTTTTTCGCATAAAATCGGTAAATTAAAAAAAGACTTAATAGCATGATTATTGGTTTATTTTTATACAAAAAATTATATCTGGAAAAAAAAGAATTATATATAAAAATTAAAATTTTAATTAATACTTTCAACGTATACTCCATCAATGTCTCTGCAAATGGCAATTATGTTGTGGAACACATTTTGAATATAATTTCAAGGATCATTTTCATATAAAAATAATTTCTACTTGTGCATTAAGTCGTTTTTTTATTTATACGATTTCATAGAAATAATCGAGTAAATTCTGAAACATCCTGTATTAAAAAGTAACTTATTAGTTGTAGTGTTTAATAGCAGTATGCGAAAACGATAACAATAGAATATCCACCTTATCATTTTCTATACTTTCTCCAAAAATGTTAAATACAAAATAAATTTTTAAGTTTTATTTAAAAATTGCCCCATTGCGCGCAACCTATTGCAATTGCTAATTTGCTTAGATCAAACGAACCCTTTTCTCGATGTCGTGACAAACAGCAGGATGCTAATTGGACGTACACGTGCTCGAAAATAGAAGATCTTTTCGCGAATAAGCGAAAGGGTGTGCGAACGAACCTTGGTTACGTGGCGCAAACAGTCGACGATGCCGACACGCATGTGTTGTGCTTTATACCGTTCGTACAGAGTTTCGTTCAGATTGCGCTCCACACCTCTCCATGTACTTCCGCACCACGTTACACATGCAATTCTTTAAATTATTGCCACCACATATCGTGTGCGTTTATACTGTGTGCTTTTTACTTGTGCGCACTTTGTGCCTGCTGTTTGATCCTTCGAGCAGTCTATTCTTACCTATTTTTGCAATTGTAATTTTAAAAACTTTCTCGATGACAAAAGCTACGCAATTTTTCTGCGAAACAATTCAGCAATAAACTAATTATTGCTGTGAATCACTTCTAACATATTACTAATCGCAATAATAATTACATCACAATTATTCTTGATATTTATATGTTAATGTAGCATTATTTTGAATGGATTTCCTATACCTATTTTGCGTTGTCCTTTTTGCATCTTGTACGCAACGACTTATTTCGATGATTACTGCAATGTATTTCTCATTATATCGTACAAACCAAAATCTAACGCGGAACATTATTCTACTGGATTTATTACAAGAGATGACCGGATAAAATATTGTTGAATAATTCAACAATACGCAAACAACGCACGCTTTCTGAGTCATCATCGCCCAAAGTGTCACTGCTTCGTAGCAGTTGTTTATATTTAAATCGTCTTTGATCCAAAATCGTCGTACAATTTGGCAAGAATCGCTCCGCATTAACAACGTTTGATTTCTTCCACTGAGAAGAGCGATGACGAACGTGGCGCGCGACGTAGTTGCAGCCGTGTGCAGTGATAAGTCATAATCAAGTTATAGGCATGACTCGCGAAATTGAACAGCACAAGTCGAGAATTGATCGAAATTGAGTTTCCGCGACCATTACGAAGTTCTTTAACATCATACAGTATGCTCATATAGTAAGATGCTTGAAGTGAGATTCGTCACATACCCTCAAAATTTCTTAGAGTGAAATCTCGTTTGGAAAGTAAGGTGACAACGAATGAGTCACACAAATATGAATAACTTTTCATTCATATAAAGGAAATTGTCCACTCTGATTTGCCAAATGAATATTTTCACTTGAAATTGAAGAATAAATCTAATTTTATTGTTATAAGATCACATTTATTATAATTCGATTGACACTAACTCGTATGAAATCTACTTCAAGCTTTGGAGAAACATTCATTTTTATGATTCTGAATAGTGACATTTTTTTTATTATTTGAAATAAATTTTTGCATGTTTTGAATAAGATTTCACTTTAAAAAATTTAGATAGTAGTTTTCTTTTTATTATTATAGTATTTTTCCTTCCATTTTCGATTATAATGTTCCATTATAGAAATCACGGTTGTTGTTTATGTGACAATAATAAAGAAAGACGTTGCGTTACGTTTTCCTTTCTTTAAATAACATTCCACCAACTCAAGGTAAAAGAGCTTAAAATTGTACCCTGTAAAAACACAGTAATGCGTAGCATTTTTCCTCGATAAATACCCGATTGAATATTACGGTGCGTATCTTATATATATGATGTATTTTACAATTATTTAGAACAATGATACGCAAAAACTTCTTCAAAGACTCATTTATCTCCAAATCCTCTTAAGTTCTGTTTAAGATTATTATATCATGATACGAGCTTCGTGAGAATTTGATGAAACTCGCAGTACTTACATAGTGATTTCTATAATGGAACATTATAATCGAAAATGGAAGGAAAAATACTATAATAATAAAAAGAAAACTACTTTCTAAATTTTTTAAAGTGAAATCTTATTCAAAACATGCAAAAATTTATTTCAAATAATAAAAAAAATGTCACTATTCAGAATCATAAAAATGAATGTTTCTCCAAAGCTTGAAGTAGATTTCATACGAGTTAGTGTCAATCGAATTATAATAAATGTGATCTTATAACAATAAAATTAGATTTATTCTTCAGTTTCAAGTGAAAATATTCATTTGGCAAATCAGAGTGGACAATTTCCTTTATATGAATGAAAAGTTATTATCAAACTGTTCGTGTAATTAGAAAAAAAATATTTGTAACTAAAGTTGACACTTTTGTGTTTCTTGAGAATAATGTTCTATTTTTAATTTCTATTTTTAATATCTTTTAAACACTACATGTAATATTTTGATGAAAAACTATTATACTATTAAAGCCTATTTTATCTATATACAGATATATATCTTAAAATTATTAACCATTCTATTTTAAAAATATAATAGTGGAAAAAGTGAAAAATATAATAGTGGTTCATTATTTATAGTAATACTGAAAATACATAAACATATATTTAAATACTTATATACTTATATACTTCTTTTTATTATCCATCTCTAGACTTTTATAATGTATCTATTATAACATCTCTGTAATAAAATTAGTGCAATAATGTACTTATCCGAAAAATAAAAAATAATATTTTTTTCGAATTTATATAATATTGTGTGTATATATTTATTTATTTTTTTATTTATCTCAATTTCGTTTCAAATTAACAGTGATACTTAATGAAATAAGTGTAAGAAACGTAAAAGAAATAAAAGAAACGTAATTGTATTTGATAAATAATAAATTTATAACTAACACCGTTAATACGCCACTAAAAAATGACACCTAGCAATAAAAATTACATTAAGTAAGCTAAGTAGTATTAAACACAAAAATTAATAATCCTCACTGTAAGATTAAGCGTTCGTTTTTTCCTTTATATTCTTTTTTTTCTTTATGAATATAGAAAAATAACTTGATTCTTTGTTTTGGAGAAATATCCCTACAACAATATTTCCTAAAATATTTCATATTTCTAGAAAATCATTTGTATTCTTTAAACTTAAAGAGATAAATAAATTCATATAGATTATATTTTTAAATGAATATTATCATTTTCCCGCTCACCTATGAGTAATCGCGACATCATTGCTGCCATACCCTTAGTAAGGTCATAAATGTACAGCTCCACTGTCGTCCTCATATCTTCCATGTCCTCCATTTTGGCTGTCTGAGAAAAAAGAAATTCTTTCTAACTAAACTCAGTATAGTTAAAAAGTGGTTAGAGATTTAATTGCCAAATTATCAACTTTAAACATTATTTCTTTTTCTTTCAAGATATAGAACTCCCTACGTAATATAATGCAACTCAATATACTGCTTTTGGTGAGCGGAATATATTTTCTTTTAACAAAATGATTATTCTTAGCGTATATACTGCGTATATACTGCGTGCCGACATACCCTTACGACTTTTGCTCTGTCGGACGTAACGACTCGGAGACGTAAATATATCGCTCGTCCCGGAGCACAAATAGGAGACATGCTTCCACACCACCCCGTATATGACTCAAAGTGTCTCTCAAAAATACTTCATAGCGTGTTTCGATAGGAAAATGATGAGGTAATATATCGGTAATATATCGGTAATACATCGGTTACTTTTAAAACATCTGTCACCTTCTTATTTGACGACGGTATTAAGAAAGTTCTAAATGCCAAAAATAAAAATCTCAGGTCAAACTCCTTCACGAAGTAATTTTCGTTTATTTTGAGTAGTATGCGTTGCAATGAAAATATATCTCACATTCTATTAGCATACGAGAAGATATATACTAAAAAAACTCGGAAATCTCAAAGATCTCGTATCTAAAAAACCAAAGAATTTTCAGAATATATATCACCAAGATCCAGAGAATAATACGCGATAAATAATCCGAAGAATGATAACTAATTTTAGTTTTTTTAATGATCGATAAGTTGATTCTGAAATGCAGAGTTTAAGTAGATATGAAAAAAAATTTAGAGAGTGTAATATTCGCAACCCTTGTATATGTCAAGCCTTCGATTACAGCAAATATTTCTATGTGCTTGCATACATTTCTACATTATGGTTATAGGTATGTTCATTTTAGTTAAATTAGATTGCACTTTTTGCTTTTAAAAAGAAACAAATAATGTAATATTGAGTAATGTAATATTGAACAAAATAAGAACGAATTTCCTGTGCTGCACATAGTTTAGCTAAAAAGAAAAAACTTATCTCTAACGCTGTATCTATTCAACTCAAATTGAAGTATTGAGTTGCGCGCGTGATATGAGACTATGATGAATCAGCGATTTAGATGCGTGTCTGTGTACATACAGAATATCATTAAGCGATCGTTAAGTGATCACCGTACGTATACTTGCAGTATATTTACACAGTTCAAGCTCTACTTGCGATTAATTTTAAATTAATTAAATCATTAATTAATGAACATAAAAAATCTTTTGCTAAATATAAAACATTAATTAAATAGCTAGCTTATGGAAATTTCAAAAAGAGGATAAACTAAGAATAAATTGCCCAATGTAAAGAAAATAATAACGAATATACGATAAAGAAAAAAATAGAGAGAAAGAGGCGACGCAACGTGTAACATCTTACCTTACTGCTCTCATTGACGGCTAACAGGTGGATAAATTATCGGCTGCAAGCTTCGCGGGAAAGAGTCAGACGTAGGAGGCAGACCTCCTGACGAACGATCGGATAAGTCGATCAAAGCCGACGACAACGACAAGAAAAAACTGACAATGACTGATGCAACAAAGAACGCGATACTAAGAGGAACTCGACGCGTTTCTAGATATTTCTCAGGATGCGCTTCTCGCACTAGATGGCTACCGGCTAGCAAATGCAACTGATCGCATCGAAATTCTCATCAGAGTACGCACTCGCTCTCAGCATGAAGTCCCTCACGCACGGCGCGGTAGTCGTTCTTGGCAGGAAGAAATGGTAAAGAGGTAAGAGGGTCATAGCGGAGGCAGCAGTGTCCAACTATATCTACTCGTCGCGTCGCGGCATCACGGCCAATAGCACGCTCGCTCTCTCTCGCTCTCGCTTTCTCTCTCTTTCTCCCTTCTTTCTTTCCCTCTCCCTCTCTCGTTCGCGTTAATACCTAATCGCCACTCTTAGGTGACACAAAGTTGTCGCATGACAGTGGACAGTTACGAGCGCGGTTCTAACGCCATTGATTGTTTCTTCTATTTGCTATCACTTATCAAACGATACGGTAGCATCGTGACGCCAAGTACATATATAAAGACGAGTATCCAAGAGTGACAGATCCGAGATGTGACTATGTTCATAGTATATAACCATTTCGATGCTACCAACAAGTTTTTTTCGGAGTACGAAGATCATACTTCTAACTAAAACATCTCGGGAATAAAGCCGCAATGGAAAATCTAATTGCATTTCTGACAAAAATGTTAATATAAGCTTCCAATTGCGACCAATTTGATAAAAATTAGTGCAGTCAGTCCTGAGATCTGAAATTATCACAACCCAAAATACAAATTTTTAACGACCGAATTTTGCTTCGGACATCAATTGTTTAAGTCTTCTTTACAACATTGTGGCAATGTTTAAATCTATTGTACATCATGTCGTAGCGATAACGCTCTAATATATCGTTTCTATGTAATGTAATAATTGTAATGTAATAAATGTAAAGTAATAAATGTAATAATTGAGGTACGTATTGAAATACGTATATCAAGCAACGCAGAAGCACTTGCGTCTTTAATCGTATGTAAACGTGGCGATAATATTTTAAAAAATAAAAATTTATTGTAAACCACAAAGATGTTTTACTAAAAAAGAGTAAATCGTATGTAATCGTGGTGATTATATTTAAAAAAATTCGCAATAGCATTCGCACTATCACTTTTATTTGGTCAACAAGCAGGTGGAGTTATTTATGAACACAGTTTAATGAGTCAACATTTAGCAATAATGTTTCAATTAAACAAAATAGAACAATTTTTTAGTTTTCAAGAAGAGAGAAAATTATTAACAAAGATAGATAATAGAGCGCAAAAAAAATAGCAAGTTCAAAATAAATAAGATTTCCATAATATTGTTAATATAGTAATAAAAGAAGATATTAAACCACTTAATATAAATGTAAATATAAGTAACAGTAATGACATATTAAATATCATTAAACATTCAGATTATATCATAGTAAATAAAACATTGGAGATTACATCAAAATATATATATATAATGCTGGAAAAAATAGAAAGAAAAAATTTATTATAAATAATTCTATTATATATTCTATTATATATAATTTTATGTGTTTTTATATATAATACAATAGTGTTTTTATATATAATATAATTATATTATATTATATATATTATAATTATATTATATATAATATAATTTATATATAATATAATATATAATGTAATTATTATATATATAATATTATATATAATTTTATACTTACGCAGAACATTGTCAATATTTAAATACTAATATATAATACTTTGCTAAGTGATGAAATACTTACGCAAATTACTGTTAAGATTAAAAGTATTAACCTAGACAGCATACAATATTAGTAAGTTATTAGATAAATATTTATAAATATTTATTTTGAATTACTTTTTTAAAATGTTATATATATATATATATATAT
>NW_022639618.1:334570-334824 GCF_010583005.1 Odontomachus brunneus | reverse complement strand
CTTAAATATTGCACATGAAAAAAATAAATATAATTATTTATAATTATTAAATTAATAAGGAAATAAGAAAATTGAAATTTAAATTGGTAATGTACTGGTAAAATTGTATTGGTAAAATTGGTAATTAAAAAAAATTCTTTAAATAAAACAAATATATTTTATTATATATAATTTCTTAACTTAAAAAAATATTTGTTAAATTTTAGAAAATATATAATAAATATAAAGAAATATTTTTTTAAATTTGTAAAATA
>NW_022639618.1:334145-334448 GCF_010583005.1 Odontomachus brunneus | reverse complement strand
ACAAATGATTTCTTTACAAGGAGAAAATTAGTGTTTTTAAATGTAAAAACTGTTTAAATAAATATTTGCTTGTTTTAAAAGTAAATAAAATACAATTATTTTATAAATCTGAATAGATTATTTTCTAATATTAAAAGTATTTTTTTATGTTTCAAATTAAAGTTCCTTTTATTATCAAAAAAAAATTGATTTAAATTTACAAAATAATTTATTTTACTTACTTTTAAAACATGTAAATATTTTTTAAATATACTTTCTACATACTTTTTAAAACATATATTTTAAAAGAATCTATTCTCTTCT
>NW_022639618.1:331910-333201 GCF_010583005.1 Odontomachus brunneus | reverse complement strand
TATAACGTCTTAAAAACGTATTATTGACGTTTAGAGACGTCATAAAACGTCATTAAGTCGTCTAAAATGTCGTCATCGATCTGTGACATTAGACTATCATTTTGACGATATTCTCACGATATTTTTGATCATTCCTTGGTTATTTTTTATCCTGAACTTACTTAGATTTGAATGTCATTTTGACGTGTCTGCTACCTGGGAGAGGTCTCAGGCTCGAATCTCAGCAATGCCCATACAGCACAGAAGCTTGCAGCAACATTGCTACAACGTTGCAAGATTGCATATTGCAGTGCAATGTTGCAGAGACTTTGCAGTGACATTAATTTGCAATATTACTTTAGCAATATTGCAGTAATATTTAAAAATGTTCGGGATTCGGAGTAGATGAGTTTCAAGGATAATATTGAGTCAACTTCATAACATTCCAAGATAAATAAGTGACACGTCTGTTCCGAAACTCGAGTATATTTATTCGCGAATAATTGCTCGCGAGGACACATAAACACGCGGGTCCGCGGCGCTTGCCGGATAATCAGCTCGCCACGTCAAACAATCGTTTACGTTGACATAGCAACCGCGGACTAAACAATAATTCCACGAATCGTCAGCCGGCACGCCCCGCGGATCTCCGCATCTCAACGCTTGATTTCCTTTTAAGTTGATCTCGCGATCCTCGCACCGCCAATCCGCGCGCGACAGAGCACAACCGAGAGGGTATATTAGACACCGCTCACAACGGCTACTCGCTTTAATAGTACTCGTAGTACTTAGAATAGCACTCGTTAGTGGCAATCATTAATTTGTCTTATTGCATATTTTTTATACTTCTTATACCGTTTTTTCGGAGAAAATACTTTCTTTAGATTTAATATTCGTACTTGTTTAATTTTGTGGTTTTTTTTTATTTCATTAAAATATTATGTTCTTAAACGAAATATCATTTTTTAAACTGATGAAAATAAAACTTTCGTCATTTCGTTCAAGGAAACCATGTCATTTGATGAAACAACACTATTGTTTTAAATAATATTTTTTAAAAGTTTCTCTCAAAATTTAGTAATTCGATTTGTTTAATTTGGATTTTCTTGGATTTTTTAATTTTTTTTTGTTGGATTAATCATTATAACATTTTGTTAAAAATGTAAAAGTAATTATCACTGGTTCACTACATTACATCAATATTCATCGCATATCGAATGTTGCATTGTTTCAATATCTATCAACAAATTATCCAATAAACAACAAGTAAAAATTATATAACTATTATTTAGTGTTTGCTAGGTATGTTGTA
>NW_022639618.1:331581-331721 GCF_010583005.1 Odontomachus brunneus | reverse complement strand
TTGAAAAAATATATCTTTATTTCTCAACATAGTCCCCTTTTAGCTCGATACACTTTTCCCAGCGATGTTCAATAGCTTCGATACCATGTTTATAGTAAGAACTATCGAGTTCCTCAAAATAGCCATCAACCGCAGACTCC
>NW_022639618.1:331168-331430 GCF_010583005.1 Odontomachus brunneus | reverse complement strand
AGAACCATCGAGTTCCTCAAAATAGCCATCAACCGCAGACTCCACCTCTTCATTGTTAGCAAATCTTTTACCACTAAGCCATTTTTTCAAGTTTGGAAATAGATAATAACCTGAGGAAGCTAAATCTGATGAATAAGGTGCGTGAGAAAGCAATTCGAACTTTAGCTCATTGATTTTGGCCATCGCAATAACGGACGTGTGAGCCGGTGCATTGTCATGATGAAACAACACTTTCTTTTTCGCCAAATGCGGACGTTTTTTC
>NW_022639618.1:329405-331006 GCF_010583005.1 Odontomachus brunneus | reverse complement strand
CCTTGCCAGCCGATGGAGTTGTTTTCGCCTTTTTCGGAGTCGATTCTCCCCTTTCAGTCCATTGTTTCGACTGTTCTTTCATCTCAGGTGTGAAATGATGAACCCATGTTTCATCCATGGTTATGAATCGACGCAAAAACTCGGCCTTATTACTGCGAAACATCGCCAAACACTCGATTGAAACATCCTCACGACGCTGTTTTTGTTCAATTGTGAGCAAACGCGGCACCCATCGTGCGCACAGCTTTTTCATGTCCAAATTTTCAGTCAATATGCGATGTACAGCACTTTTTGATATGCCTACCATGTCAGCTAACTCGCGCACTTTCAGTCGACGGTCATCCAATACCATTTTGTGGATTTTCGTCACCATTTCTAGCGTGGTCACCTCATTTGGTCGACCACTGCGATTTTCGTCTTGGCAACTCTTACGGCCTCTTTTAAACTCTGCCATCCAATATTTTATTGTTGTAAACGAGGGAGCAGACTCCCCCAGAGTAGAATCTAGCTCAGTTTTGATATTGGTTGGACTGAGACCTTTCAAATGAAAATATTGTATCACATAACGATGACCAATTTTCTCCATGTTTACAAATGTACTGAGAGCGTTCACTATTGATGGCTGCCAAACTAATACTAAACAACGTAGCGTCTTGAAACTTCAAACTTCAGCTTTATAAAGTTGATGCTTTCGGCCATAGTTTTTTCAAACAACAACCGCCATTTATACGTCAGGTCGGGTACTTCTGGGACTACCCTCGTACTGTGAACACTATAAGGATACATTATATAAGCATGAATTGTAAGAACATCGTTGGAGTCATCAGAGTCACCGCGTGCGCGCTCGATCGTCAGATTAAGCAACAGTTTAATGCGGTCAGGACATGGATGGGTGACCAGTGGTAATACCGCTTGGGATCGAAATTATCGCAGGAGGATTCATGAAAGTTTGGAATGTGTTGACAACCTTCGATATCTAGTAGTTTATGAGACATGAGAAAATTAGGAATATGAGTATAATATTTTGGTAAACATTATGATTTTCTCATTTTTCACCTTCGCATAATAATTCTTAGTATTTGATTACTATCAATATTTAACAGTGAATTTATTATCAGTATTCACCAGAAATTAAGTACTGGCCAAAAAATTACTGAATTACTGGTAATATTTAATCACTAATAATTTTTCAGTATTTCTTAGTATGATATTTCTATAAGGGAAGAAACACAAGTCGACACAAACATCATTCTATCTTTGTTCCACATTTAGTGAGTAACAAAGATAGTATGATACTTGTGTCGACTTGTGTCTCTTGTTGGAAAGCAACCAATGTGCGTTACAAATCTGTATTATATATTTATATCATGACTGGTACTTTGGAACAAAACATCAGTCGATTCACAAAGTGTTCTGACTGCCCTTTGCAAACAAGCGCCATTTACAATGCGACATACAATATGCGACAAATAATATCCAAGCGTACTGATTTTCCGGAAAAGCTGTACGCTCATTGGATATCACGCGTCGTATATCGCGTCGCAAATCGCGCTGGTCTGCGAAAGCTATTAAGGGCCGTGGCACACAGAAAAACTTAAACA
>NW_022639618.1:327530-328715 GCF_010583005.1 Odontomachus brunneus | reverse complement strand
AACGACGGCGGAGTGACTACAGTCGCCAATCGACGAACAATAATCTGCCAGGAGCGGAGTCGGTGTCTCTTAGAGCGGATAATCGGAATCGGATTCTCCTTCGAGAGCGGTGAATCGGTTCTGATTCTCTTTCGAGAGCGGATGACCGAATCTGATTCTCTTTCGAGAGCGGATGATCGAATCTCTCGATTACAATTACGCGGCGTTTTATATCTCGAATCCCGCTTGATTCGCTATTTACCGCTGTTGTTCGGCGGTCGCGCTGTTTACTGTTTTGGAGGACGCGCTGTCCTCTTGCGCTTTCGGTTCGCGGTGTTCTGCGTTTCCTTGTTTCGTGACGTAACGACATGCATCGTTACAATCATTTAACAATTTTAACGTGGAAGTGCCTGTTGGAACCGAGTTATTTTTGGCGAACTGTTGGCGTTTTTAGCTAAATCTATAAACATTCTTCTATATCTGGATTTTGGCTTGGAGGCGTTACTCATTGAGGCCCATAGATTGGAAAAGAAGAAAAATTGTAACGTGGCTGAAAATAATATCTTGAAACACATCGATGGAGGAAAAAACAGTTTTATTAGTCATGTTAAAAATACTGCGAATGGTGAACAATTTGCCAACTTGGCGTGCTGTGTCGGTGTTGAAGAGAATACGAAAGCTGTATTTAGGTTACATTGTTTTATTGCAAAATCAGAAAAATATGAGAATGAAACGGAAATTCTGGGTACGGCCAATGTTTACGCACGAAATGAGACATTTACAAGGTGCAAGTGACAATTTAGTTGTTGAGATGCAAAGGACTGATCGTGATAAGTTCTTCAATTACTTCAGAATGACTCCGGAATTATTTGAAGAATTGCTAACGTTAGTTAGACCACGGATTCAGAAAGAAGAAGTTTGTCGAATCCCAATTTCACTTCGTACAAGATTGCAGTTGACTTTGCGTTGGTTAGCATCTGATGACAGTTTAGCATCTCATTCATATGCATTTCGCATTGCACCTAATACAGCGTCCAAAATCGTAAGGGAAACTTGTGCTGCATTGTGGGAGATCTTGAAGGATAAAGTTTTTCTGCAACCCACCGCTAAAAATTGGCAAAAAGTTGCTGATAAATTTGAGGAAATCTGTCAATTTCCAAACTGCATTGGATCTATAGATGGGAAGCATATTATTATTCAGGTACA
>NW_022639618.1:324721-324953 GCF_010583005.1 Odontomachus brunneus | reverse complement strand
TTTTAAACGCCACAACTTTTATCTGAAACATTTTTTTCTAAAATGCTTAGTTTTCGAGATATTTCACCGGTCCGGGACTTTTTGAACACCCTGTATGGTAAAAGCTATGTAAAAAAAAGATGTAGTGAAACTAAGTCTGTTCTTTGTAGTTGTACTGTAGACACATATTTGTAGACACATATATTTGTGTGTGTGAAGCTGGCGTCTCATTTCATGGAAACTCACAAATTAT
>NW_022639618.1:320712-323271 GCF_010583005.1 Odontomachus brunneus | reverse complement strand
CACTTAATAATATCGGAAGAAAATTGGGATAAAATTAAGCCTGTAGCGAGACAGTACAGCAATCGTCGGTATTTAAAACTAAAACCCGGAGAATGGTCTAATATATTTGCTGCCAAAATATGGGAACAAACTAAAATTCCTTGCGCATTTACCTTTAAAAACGCAACAATATTTCCTAGCCATAATGCGAAATGTTTTGCACGATTTAATGGCATATGCAAAGAATGCAGCGGAATTTTACGAGGTAACATGTTGAGAAAGCCCAACGAAAAACAGGACGCGATATTCGACTGCACTTTGTCCGGTTTCAATAATAAAATAATACACATGAAAAAGAGACAATTAAAAGGTTCTCTACGTCGAAAAATTGCTGGGCATTTAGCAGACGCGAGGAAAGCGGCAACAATATGGCGTACAGAGGAAGCAAAAAGAATTATGGATTTTGGCGATAAAGAACCGCCAATTTTATATTCACCTCGAGTTTTACGAAAGGCCAAACAAAATGAAATAGACGATCGCTTAGGCATTGATAATGATGACGCCATAAGAAACTTGCAAATATTTAAATATACCACAAAGCAAGGCACGATTTATGGAATAGGTCTGGATCCTTTTTACATTTTATATTGGTCTCAAGAACAATTGACCACGTACAAAATGATTAATCGCAAGAAGGATTCATATTTCACTATGGATGCTACGGGTAGCGTAATAACAAAACTTACGTTACCAGATGGATCAAAATCTGCCCATCTTTTCTTATATCAATGCATGATTGTGCCAAAGAACAAACGGGCTGTTCCAGTATTTCAAATGATCTCCGCGAAGCAGGATGCAGCACTGCTTACATATTTTCTGCTTGAGATTCGTAGAGCAGGTGCAACGATCCCATCGATTGTTGTAATTGATCACAGTCGGGCAATGCTTGTAGCTTTGGCGCGCGCATTTGCAAGCTGTACGGATTTGAAGCATTATTTACAATGTTGCTACGACATTATACAGCATAAAGATACATTCATGCCTACCTCATACTTGAGGTTGGATGTTAATCACGTAGTACGAATTATCAGCAATTGGGAATGTCTGCGACATTCGCCTAAAAAAGTACGGCAAATATATATTAGGAGTATATGTCAAGCATATAAAATGCAGTCAATGAAGGAATTAGAATCCTTTTTATTGTCCTTGCTCGTCGTAGCTTTAAGTGAAGATGTTGGTTACATGGACGGGAATCCTGTTGCAGCTGAGACGTATTTGCAAAATATTAATGATTGCATAAAAGAAGAATGTGTTGAAGATTACGACATTCAACATGCAACATTTTCTGACGATTTGGATGCTAAAGAAATTCCACCATCCTGGCAGAAATGGAGTGAAAACATATGGAATGAGGCTAATGATTTTGCATTGAAATCACAAAATGGAAGCACTGTCAACGCTTTCTATAATCCAGAAGCTGCCAAAAAGATCAAAGATCTAATAGCAATCTTACCATTATGGACTGGCGTAATGCGTCCTTATTTCAAGTGTGGCACAGAGATAGCAACATCTTCCGCCGTAGAGTCGCTTTTTGCCGAATACAAATCAAGATTTTTCAAAGGAAATATTCCTATGAGAATTGATAAATTTGTAATAAACCATTTAAATTATCTCGACGGCAGAATGCGAATAGATTTTGCATCTAACGACATTTCATCTCAAGAGTTGCATCAAAACATATCATTGGATCACGACGAAACAGATGCACACATGTTTGATGAGCATTCCGCTGAAATGTCGCTCCCAAATTCGACAACTTTCAATTATAATAAAGATCACTCTAATATAGATAGTTCTATTATAATTACTGACAACTCACATGAGACCAACATCGCCAATAGTTCTTCTGCAATGTCCGAATCATGTTATACAAATGAAAGCGACGAAATTATACGGTCCTTAAATTTTGAAGAAAATTGGATGGGATTGGCAAGCAAAAACGCGAAAAAATATGGCAGCGTTAAAAAAAATACATATTTAGATAAGTGTCCCGAGTGGGATAGCGTAGACTCAAAAGACACAGTTTTTATCCCTGTCATAAAAAATGGTAACTTGTGCAAACCTGTGAAAGTGCACAATAAAACAATAATGTTACGAAATACATGCGCTTTCGACGCCCTTCTGCAGATTACAGCGCATATCATAGGCACAAACGCAAGTTATAAAGACTATGTTATACAGACTATGAATGACGATCCTTTCTTACGACTCGCCGAAAAAATAGCAACCCGAGGAAAAATTACTACAAACGAATATTTCGAAAGGGCGTTATTTTTAATTAATACGTCGTTATTTCCAGAGTCGGAAAATACTAGACGCTTCAATTCTTTGGATGTAAACTGCAATGCTGCCCATATGGCAGAACATACTTTTATCAACTTACTCAGCATTCAGCGAATTAAGATTTGTAAAGGGTGTAAATATCAAAATTAAAGAAAATTCATATTTATCGGTACAAACGTCGATATACTTTTACAGAGAGGACTACAAAAGATACAAGAGGCAATTGATGACACAAAC
>NW_022639618.1:318338-319117 GCF_010583005.1 Odontomachus brunneus | reverse complement strand
TTGTATTATGAAAAAACTTCACATGCATACTTTCAAATAATGTTTAATAATATAAAAGAAAGTATTACTATCATGTAATTTATCAATGTTTCTATATAATTGTTTTCAATATAAATGTCAATTTCAAGTTTCTTTTGGTAAACGAACAAAACTACCATATAACCTATAAATACACGAACACAATTCTATGATATATTCAGAATAATAATAATTAATAAATAGTCTCATATAGCAAGGATACGTATTAATAACATTTTTATGACGTCTCTGGACGTGAATATAAATATTAAAACATTTATATGTGTTATACATTATTAAAATGTTTTTGTACGTCATCCTGCTACCTGAGAATAATAAACAATGCATTTTAAAATTATTATTACCGGCCCTTCTCCACGATTGGTACTCATTTCGGCTTGTTGTTATGTGAAAGATTTCTTGAACGTGCACTATGTAAATAGAAAAAACTCGTAATAAAGCCAACCACTCCGATGGTATTTCTTCAATACAATGGTATTTTAAAACTTGCACGGATAGAGGAATATCCGCCTGATCCGTCCGGAATTGAGGAAATATACGCGTTCCGATCGGAATTAGTAACAGGAACAAAAACTCACTAGTATTCCCTAGCAGAATCCGATCCGGTATTCCGATCCGTGCTCAATGGGACAGCACCCTAAGCATAAGCAGTAAGCAAATTGACCAATCATAGTCGTTGATTCTTGGACCGTAAAGCGTCGTCTACAATATGCGGAGTAAGCTTGGAGTAAGAAGTGAGA
>NW_022639618.1:318114-318328 GCF_010583005.1 Odontomachus brunneus | reverse complement strand
CCGCCGCAACCGCTAGAGCCTCCGCGCGGCGCCGTTCAGCGGCGCGCACACGGAGGGGTTTTCTCGCGAGAAAATTATCATTAGCAGACAATAAAAGCCGGACTCCGCGGGGGATCAAAACACACTCGGCTGCACTGGCTTCCCTAGCATTTTACCGCAGCTAGAAAGTCATCGGCCTCGGCTACAAGCCACATCCGCTGTAGAAGCGACATCG
>NW_022639618.1:315505-318104 GCF_010583005.1 Odontomachus brunneus | reverse complement strand
TTATAATAATCGATTACGATTGGCCAATTCTTACGGCTTACTTCTTACTCTAAACTTACTCCTCATATTGTAGACGACGCTTAAAAACAATGACTGTGATTGGTCAACTTGCTTACTGCTTACGTCTTACTGTTTATGTTTTTCTATGTGCCACCAGCTTAAAACGAATTACACTGATTCACATGTGCCAGGTTAACATGAATGGTTTCTAGTAGATTTTTTGATGCTGATTACGGATCTGATCGTAAAAATTGTTTAACACATCAGGATTTTGAGTAAATCGTAGTTAAATATGCGAAAAATGCCATTCCTAATGTTTTTGCATCAGTCATATCTTTTAACAAAGATGTGATATGCAGGATTCATACTACGTCCGATGTCCGATGTACGACGTCCGATATCCAATAGAAAAACAGCTTTCCAATGGAGAATTTAATTCTCTATTAGAAAAGCTTCTCGGACGCGTGTGAATCCTGCATTAAGCGGGTATCAGACTACAAATTAAGATTGAGATTGAATTGAAATTTGACCAATTAGAGCAAAATTCACTAAGCTCAAGTTTGGTGAACTTTGCTCTGATTGGCCAATTTTCAATTCAATCTCTATTTTAATCTAAACCCTTATTCTTGAAATTTTTGCGTATACGTAATTTTCATTACGCAGCTATTTTATGGTATGGTTAAACCTGCGCAGTGAAACTTACGTATACGCAACTATTTCAAGAATAAGAGGCCTGTAGTCTGATTCTGGCTTTAGTAACTCATCGAGAGTATACGACTATTCTAAAAAAATGCGATTCAAAAACGAACAGGGTCTCGAGGATACTACATACGCATTTCCATATACCCAGACAGCACAGGACATCCATAGGACATCCTTTCATGTCCATTTTACGTCCGTATATCTAGGGATATGAAGTGGACGTCCACAGAATATTCGATTTTGAACATGAAATGGATATCCTCATCAGTATATCTTATGCACTTTTGATATATGTCCAAGATAAAACAAAATTCAAAATATGTTAAAGAACGGTTTATATGTGTTTTAACGGTTTACTCAGACAGCACATAATATTTACGATAAAGACTCATAAATATTTATTTCGAATTATTTTTAAAAAATATTTTATATTTTATATTTATAAATTTTTTATAAATATTTTACAAATATTTATGTGGTAGATCGATATAGATCCACACAAGAACGACCGCCGCAGCCGCCACATGGGCAGCGCGGCGCCGCTAGCCGAGCCGCCGCCGCAACCGCTAGAGCCTCCGCGCGGCGCCGTTCAGCGGCGCGCACACGGAGGGGTTTTCTCGCGAGAAAATTATCATTAGCAGACAATAAAAGCCGGACTCCGCGGGGGATCAAAACACACTCGGCTGCACTGGCTTCCCTAGCATTTTACCGCAGCTAGAAAGTCATCGGCCTCGGCTACAAGCCACATCCGCTGTAGAAGCGACATCGTCTCTCGGCGCTGAAGAAGCGCCCCGGCATCCGCTGTAGAAGCGGCATCATCTCTCGGCGCTGAAGAAGCGCCCCGGCATCCGCTGTAGAAGCGGCATCATCTCTCGGCGGTGAAGAAGCGCCCCGGCATCCGCTGCAGAAGCGGCAACGATCCTCTCGGCGCTGAAGAAGCGCCCCGGCATCCGCTGCAGAAGCGGCCTCGAGTCTCCAGACGCCGAAGAGGCGTCCACGAGAGCCACCACGCCGAAGACGTCCCCACAAGCCGGTTCCCCGGCACGGGAGCCTGCCCGAAGGCGGGAACAGACAGGAAGGCTGCAACGCCGTCTACGGGAACTATTCGGGGGAGAGTCACCCGAAGCCCTGGTAGTTCAGTCGACACAAGGGGTGCCAACGGGTCGATCTCCACGACCGCGCACCCCGTCACCTACACGGGAACTGACTCCATCACCCCTTCACCCCAATCGCCAATACCGACCACCTCCAAGGCTGGAACCCTTGCTACGTGAAGGCTCCGGAGGATAGACCTCCCACGGCGGCCGCTGACACAGCCACCTATTTCGACTCTGGCCTACGGCGACTCCCGCGTTTGCTCTCGGGGACGGGCGTCACGCCGACAAAGAGAACCGGGGTATTGCCACCCGAAGTCCCAGGCAAAAGAGGGCTCGGAAGAGGGAGCATAGGCCTCAGAAGAATAGACTCAAGTCCGCGGCCCGTCGTACTTTGAAAAAATTAACACACACACACACACGCACGCACACACACACACACACACACACCTACACATGTAAAAAGCGTAACACCAAATAAATGTTTATATAAAAGGTACAAAGAGTCATACTTGCATCATACCCTCCCCGCGAGCGAAAGATCACTTAAAAAACTACAATCCTCCAAAATTTATATACATAAAAAAAAAGTATCAAAATCTATATTCAAAATATTATTAAAGTACAGGCTAAATATTTTATACAATATTTAGAGTAAACAAAAAATAAATATTTGTAGTAATATTTTGTAAATATTTCTATAAATATTATATGTGAAAAAAATTAATATAATTATTAATATAATTATATGGCCTGTACTTTAATAATATTTTGAATATAGATTTTGAAACTTTTTTCTTTAT
>NW_022639618.1:311805-315495 GCF_010583005.1 Odontomachus brunneus | reverse complement strand
GCGTGCGTGCGTGCGTGCGTGCGTGCGTGCGTGCGTGCGTGCGTGTGTGTGTGTTAATTTTTTCAAAGTACGACGGGCCGCGGAGTTGAGTCTATTCTTCTGAGAGCTATGCTCCCTCTTCCGAGCCCTCTTTTGCCTGGGACTTCGGGTGGCAATACCCCGGTTCTCTTTGTCGGCGTGACGCCCGTCCCCGAGAGCAAACGCGGGAGTCGCGCCGTAGGCCATAATTATTAATATAATTATTTATAATTATTAAATTAATAAAAAAATAAGAAAATCAAAATTTAAATTGATAAAATTTATGGAAAAAAATTCTTTAAATCAAAGAAATATATTTTATTAAATATAATTTGTTAAATATATTTTGTTAAATATAATTTCTTAACTTAAAAAATATTTGTTACATTTTAAAAAAACATGTAATAAACATAAAATAATATTTTTTTAATTTGCAAAATAAGCTGTAAAATTATGAATTTCTAGAAAAGAAATAATCTCCTTACAAGAAGAAAACTTTTTAAATGTAAAAATTGTGTTTAAATAAATATTTGCTTGTTTAAAAGTAAATAAAGTACAAGTAAATATTTTTTAAATATCTTTTTTACATGCGTTTTAAATATATATTTTACGTTTAAAAGGATCTATTCTCTTCTTTTAAATAAATAATTTGTTTTTGCACATAAATACAACATATGTATACAATACAAAGCGCCTCTCAGTCAAAGTGATAGTGGCGCTGTAAGTAAAGTAAACGACTCAAGAATCAGAGGTCTCAGGTTCGAATCTCGGCAATGGTAAGCACATTTTCGAAGTACAATTTAACTTGAATTAAGTAGCGTGTGAAACAATATAAAGTGAAAACTAAAAATATATATATTCTAAAAATTTAAGAAAAGTTTAGGAAAAGAGAGAAAAGTATATAATTGTATATGTTTCGAACAGCCTTAGGCGGTGAGCGGCTAGTTCATATGCCGTCGAACGTTCGTCGACTACTACCGTCAATTGCGCGAGTATAGGTCGTGGTCTCCTATTCAGGAGCCATCGTAAGATGGTGTGAGGGAAGGACAAGAGTGCTCTTGTCTATCTGTGGATAAGAACACGGCGTGGCCCAGTATAGGGCCCGCGTGGAGTTGCCCGGCGCCTTCGCGCTGGAAAAAATCCCCCTTTCGGATAATAATCACTCAGAGTATGGAGACACTGATCCGTCTCCTTTCGTGAGCGTCGGAGTCCAGTCCGAATGAGATTCAGCTCTGTTTGGCGAGGGAGCAACAGAGGCTGAATCTGAGATGATATACAGGCGAGCGGGAACAGCCGCGTACGCGGCGAAGGCTATGTCTTGTAGGGAGAGCCTCAACGCGAATGTAATTCGCGTGCTTGAATCGCGTATGCGGCGAAGTCAAAGCCTAACGTTGACTAACACGTAACCATGGACATGCGTTGACAATGCCGCGTGGGTGACTGACGCTAAGTCTCGTCGAGTCTAGAAGCGAATATCCCTCGCGTGTAAAGTCGCGGATGCGACGATCTATTAAGTCGTGAGTAGACTTGTACCAGCGAACTTGGTTCGCGTGAGCGCTGCGCCCCTGGCAGCGGAGTAATAGCGAGCGGCCCTGGCAGCAGAGTTCCTGATGACAATGACGACTCGCGCGGAGTCGTGAGTCCGAACGTAATAAGTTCTGTCGGCGCTAATACCCGGTATATGCAATACGGGAGATGTCGCGAAGAGAGACGTTCACCGAGGTGGAGGCGTCGAGGTAATCCGAAGTGGTCGCGCGAAGCCTTCCCTCAATCCTCGATCGTATTGAGAAGGTGGAGATCCGTGGAGTTACCCTACACTTCGTAACATAAATGCCAACGTGTCCTTGGACACTCTAAAGGCAATAGCCCAACGTGCAAACGCACTCTAAAAAGCTGCGGAGAGTTGTGTAGAATCACAAGAGACCTAAACCCAAATGCCAACGTGTCTACGACACTCTAAAAGCAGAGAAGATCAATGCAGAGATGCAAAAGTATACCTCTGGCGACGCAAAAGCCCAACGTGCTTACGCACTCGAGAAAGCGATATGAAGCTAGCTAGAGCTCAAAAGAATACCTCAACGAGGCAGTGACCTGATGGGCAACCGCAATCAAAAGGCATCGAGTGGTCTCGCGCGGCGCCTTATATAGGCGCCTAAGCGAGATTTGACCGCGAGTAACGGCTCCGGCTGACGCCTCCCGCCGCGTCGCGGTGCGCACTGGCGGCGGGAGGCCGGCGACTGCGAGTCGAGCGGCGCCTGGGGCCCGGCCGCCCGCCGTACACGCTCCGCACAGATACCCAGCTGCCGTCCGGAACAGTATATATTTTAATAAATATTTTTATAATATTTATGATAAATATTTATGATCTATTGAAGCTAAGGTCATAAAAATATTTATGAAATATTTTGATAAATATTTATAAAATATTCAAATAAATCTTATAAATATTTTGTAAATATATTTTATAAATATTTTGTGCTATCTGGGTATATATGTTTCATCCTTTTAATTTAAAAATTACAAAATTATCTTGTAAATTACAAATCCGGATGCTACTTCTATATATCCATTCAACGACCATCGGATATCCCGTGGACATGTCGAAGACTTTAGCATGTCTTCCAATTTCATAAACAGATGCCACAAACGTCCATTGAATGTCCGAAGGACGTAAAACGGGTGGCTTATAAATATCCATAATATCCTTAAGACATCTTATCCTTAGGACATCTTATGGATATCCATAGGATATCCATCTGAGTATGTAATACTACTATATGACTAACGAAGCTCTCAGCGGTTCACAACACTACGGTGCAGATAATGCTCGTCCGTCTTTTTCTGGGATGGGACCCGATTGACCACGATACGATTGGACACAGATTGTAATGATTGGTTCGACCTAGTAATTTACTAGATAATTCTTTTCATCGGTTGGTTGTATCCAATCGTACCGTGGTCAATCGGGACACTCCCCTTTTTCTGTTCAATATCAGTGTTCTGTCTATGCAAAGCGCATGCATAACATTTGCATTGCGATCATTGAATACTTTTTCCACTCTTTTCTTGAGCCAATAACCGTCCATCTTCTATCCTTCTGTGTTGGTCTCACTCTCGCTTATAGGAAAATTTCTACGTTAGCCATATAGTAGTATTATATACCAGGTGTACAAGTATGAAATGCGAATTTTTTTCCAAAAAAAACACGTTAAATTCGGAAGAATAATAAAAAGAGGTTTATTCAAAGTATGCTCCATTTCTAGTTACACATTTTTCCCATCTTTCGGGCAATTTATGGATACCACGCCAGTAAAAATCTTCCCCTTTTGCCGCGAACCATTCATCGAGCCATTTTTTCACATTTTCGTACAAACCAAAGCGCTACTCAGCAAGTACGTGACCCATCGATGCAAACAAGTGGTAATCGGAAGGAGCCAAGTCTGGTGAGTAAGCCGCATGGGATAGAACTTCCCAGCTGAGTGCTTCCAACGTGTCGCGAACCGATTTTGCCATATGTGATGGAGCATTGTCATGGAGAAAAATGATCTTGTGTTGCCTCTTTTGGTATTCTGGTCGTTTTTCAAGCAGCGAACGGTTCAAATTGATCAATTGTTGTTGGTAGCGTTTGATATTAACCGTTTCACCAGGCTTTAACAGCTCATAATAGACCAC
>NW_022639618.1:309587-311795 GCF_010583005.1 Odontomachus brunneus | reverse complement strand
ATAAAAAGAGGTTTATTCAAAGTATGCTCCATTGCTAGTTACACATTTTTCCCATCTTTCGGGCAATTTATGGATACCACGCCAGTAAAAATCTTCCCCTTTTGCCGCGAACCATTCATTGAGCCATTTTTTCACATTTTCGTACAAACCAAAGCGCTGCTCAGCAAGTGCGTGACCCATCGATGCAAACAAGTGGTAATCGGAAGGAGCCAAGTCTGGTGAGTAAGCCGCATGGGATAGAACTTCCCAGCTGAGTGCTTCCAACGTGTCGCGAACCGATTTTGCCATATGTGATGGAGCATTGTCATGGAGAAAAATGATCTTGTGTTGCCTCTTTTGGTATTCTGGTCGTTTTTCAAGCAGCGAACGGTTCAAATTGATCAATTGTTGTTGGTAGCGTTTGATATTAACCGTTTCACCAGGCTTTAACAGCTCATAATAGACCACACCCTTCTGGTCCCACCAAACACAAAGCATCGTCTTCCTACCAAAGTGATTCGGTCTTGCGGTCGATGTGGATGGTGCGCCTGGGTCTACCCATGATTTTTTACGCTTGGGATTCTCAAAATAAATTCACTTTTCATCCCCAGTAACGATACGATGCAAAAACGACTTTCTTTTGTATCGTTCGAGCAAAATTTCACATGTATTTTTGCGCCTCTCCATCTGCCTCTCGTTCAATTCATGTGGTACCCATTTGCCGATCTTTTGAATCTTTCCCATCTCTCGTAGGCGATTGAAAACAGCTTGTTGATTAACTGTTCAATTGCTCTGCGAGTTGTTTTTGTGTTTGTGAATCATTTTCGTCCAACAATGCTTGCAACTTCACATCTTCGTATCTTTTTGGCGGTTTTCTGTTTTCCTTGTTTGCAACATCAAAATCACCACTTTTGAAACGCCGAAACCATCGTTCACACTATCTTGCAATGGAGTATGTTCACCATAAGTTTTTCGAAGTAATCCGTATGATTCAGCAGCAGTTTTCTTCAAATGAAAACAAAAAATTAATGCTGTCCGCGAATGCTCTTTATTTGGTATAAGTTTCGACATATTAAACACAGCAACACAACACTTTGCAAACACTTTTTCAATTTATCACTCATGCGCGTTTGACACTTGTTGATGGCACAACAAAGTGGCATAAATGTCAAATCTTTATACCACACACTGCATTGGTGCGCCAACTGTTTTCTCAAATCCGCATTTCATACTTGTATACCTGGTATGTGCGCATCCCTGACCCATTAAAAATCGAGAATCGATTTCCTACTAAAATAATCGATACACGCCAAAATCGCGTAAAAAAGAATTGATTAAATAAAATCGATTTTTGTGAGGAAAAAAGCGATTTCCTAAAAAACTTCGACTTAGAATCGAACATTCCTACTCTGCACAGACCGCGTAGTCTAGTATATATGTCTGTATATGGGGTGTATATCAGTGGACACGGGGCAATTGGACACAGTCCAATCACAAGTCGCTGTTCCAAGGGACCCTACAAATGTCTCTAATCACACGGTGCTGTGATTGGCTGTGTCCAAATGCACCGTGTCCAAATGCACCGTGTCCAAGTGCACCGCTCCCCTCTATATGTGTGTATATGGTTTACACACATCACTTCCAATATCGATGAAAATATACGCAATCGACGCGTTTATGCACGTAGAATAAGAATCTGGCAGAAATAAACGTCGCTCTGCCCCTGAAATGAGAAAATAATTGACAAAGTTGATCAGTACTAAGGTTAGGAAAACTGTCATACGAGGGTATACAGCGCCTCACTTCGGTGGCTCCTGTTATCCTGGCAGCAAAAAAAGTTTTAAAACTTTTATTTTAAATAATATCACCTCCCATGCCGCCAGGATAGCAAGAGCCACCGAACTGAGGCTTACAAGCGCCCCAATTCGTTCACGGGGCACGTCTATGTCGCCATATATATTCGATATAACAGTTTTTCTAACCTTCATACTAATCAACTTTGTCGATTAATTTCTCGCTTCGCAATAGAGAGTGACGATTTTTCCACATAAAAAAGTCGTTTGCCTTTAAAAAGCGGGTCGATTAAATATTTTTTAGTCAAAAAATCAGAGGTGAGGAGTGTAAACCGTATAATTACCAAAAATGTTTCATACATAATTATGTAAAATTATATAAAATTATATATAATTATACATTAATATATATATATATATATATATATATATATAT
>NW_022639618.1:304375-308502 GCF_010583005.1 Odontomachus brunneus | reverse complement strand
ATATATATATATATATATATATATATATATATAACACGCACAGAAACTAGAGGAAGGAGAAATATGGGAGGCAGTGAAGAAGATGAAGAAGAGAAAAGCATGTAGAATGGAGGGAATGCCTATGAAGGCATGGATGTATATAGGTGAAGAAGTAAGTAAAAGTCTAATGGATTTGTTAAGACAGGTATGGAAGAAAGAGAACATACCAAAGGATTGGAGGACAAGCATAGTGGTGCCTTTATACAAGAAAGGAGATAAAGAAGAGGTGAAGAATTATAGAGGAATATCACTGCTGAGCACTGCGTATAAGATATACGCGGAAGTATTAAGAAAAAGACTAGAGAAGGAGGTAGAGGATAAAAGGATACTTCCGGAGAGTCAAGCAGGTTTTAGGAAAGGTAGATCGACAATAGATAATATTTTTGTTCTGAACCATTTGGTGCAAAGGAAAGGAGAAAGAAGTGGGAAGGAGAGGTATATGCATTGTTCGTGGATGTTGAAGCAGACTTCGACAATGTCAACAGAGAAACACTATGGAAAATAATAGAAAGAAAAGGTTTAAACCAAAGGATAGTGGAAAGATTAAAGAGGATATATGAAGAGACAAGGGTGATAATGAGAACAAAGGATGGAAACACGGACAGCTTTTGGACTACAAAAGGAGTAAGGTAAGGATGCGCGTTGAACCCTATATTGTTTAGTATATATATTGCGGATTTAAATAAGGATATGGAAAAGAGAGGAATAGGCGAAATAGAATTAGGGAAGGATAGGATATGGAATATTGCGTATGCGGATGATGTAGTATTGCTGGTAAAGAATAGAGTAGCGATGATAGACATGATGGATACTTTAAAGAAATTTCTGAAGGAAAGAAATTTAGAGCTGTCTACGGATAAAACTAAAATAGTGATGTTTAATAGGAAAGGTAGAGTAGGAAAAGAAAAATGGAAATGGAAAGATAAAGTCATTGAAGAAGTACAGAAATTCAAGTATTTAGGATTTACATTTAATAAAGTAGGGAATTATAAGGCGCATATAAATGATTTGTATAAGAAAGGTAGAGTAGCTTTGAATAAGGTATGGGAATTGAGAAAAAGAATATGTAGAGATGATTTTATATATAAGGAGGTGGACATTATTTAAATATTTGGTACAAAGTGTGATGGCATACGGAGTGGAAATATGGAAATGGGAAGAAAAAGAAAAATTATAAAGAATTATGATGAACTACATAAGATGGATATTCAGATTAGATTTTTGCACACCGAGGTACATAATTATATATAAACTAGGAATGGAGAAATTAAAAACAGGATGGAGCATAAGGGCGAAAAGGTATAAAAAAAAGATTGGAAATAGCTGTGAAGAAAGTTTAATAAAAAAGTGCTGGAGAGAAAAAAAGGAAGGTAAATGGAAAGATTTGTATGGGAGGGAAAAGGAAAAATATTATAATAGGAATGGGTGGAGATTAGAGAGGGTAGAAAAAGGAAGGAAAGAAAACTGGAATATAGAAGGAGAAATAATGAGAAGGGAAAGGGAAATACAAAAACAACGGATGGAAAATAAGATTTTGGAGGCCAGATATAACAAGAAATATAAGGAGATAAGAAAGGTAGGGGAGGGACATAGTTACTTGAAAAAGAGCAGTTTGGTTAAGATGAGATCCGGAGAGGAGGTAAGAGCGCTTATTAAGCTAAGATGTGGTAATATGGAGTTAAAGAATAAGTATTGGTTAGAAGAGGAAGATAGGATATGTATACTGTGTGGCAGGGATCAGGATGAGATGAAGCATTATATGCAGGGTTGGGAAGTAACGCGTTACTATTTCGTTATTTTTTTTTGGAACGATTTGGTAACGCCGTTACTTTTTTATATCAGTAACGAAAAAGTAACGGCGTTACATTTTCTTTAGTAACGAGTAACGAAATTCATCGTTACTTTTTTACTATGATGGCTTCTGTACATAGAATGCGGCAACGCTTGCCACGCGATGAAAGTTTGCACACGATAAACAATTAATGTGCTGCTTTCCGTAAAGCCCATTCTACAATAAGCAATAAATCTTAAGTCATAATAAAATTGACCAATCATAGTCGACTATTAGAAGAATAATCCACTGTAATTGGTCAATTTTATTGCGATTTAAAATTTATTGCTTATTTTAGAAAGCGTGGTCTACAATGAGAACTTAAGCCATAAAATTTAAGCTTTAATCTCTAAACCGTAAGAAATTATTTTTCTTATAATTAACTGTGATTGGTCAACTTCTTACGGCTTAGGATTTAAAGCTTAAATTTTATGGCTTAAGTTCTCATTGTAGACCACACTTAAGGGGCGTCGCACACGAATTGACATAACAGTAACGTAAGACGTACCGTAAAAGCCGTGGCACATAGAAAAACTTAAGCATAAGACATAAGCAGTAAGCAAATTGACCAATCACAGTCGTTGATTCTTCTTACGGTCCAAGAATCAATGACTGTGATTGGCTGATTCGCTTATTGCTTACGTCTTACGTCTTTTCTATGTGCCACCAGCTTTAGAACTGACCAATCACTTTGAGTATCGTCGAACCGTAAGGTCGCCATTTTTGTGAATACTAGATTGTAATTGGTCCATTTTTACGGTACGTCTTACGTTACTGTTATGTCAATTCGTGTGCGGCGCCCCTAAAGCCCGTTCTACTAGTCGCAATCGCAAGATCGCAAGGAAATTGTATTAATCATAATTGATTATTCTTCGATCGTAAGAAGAACAATTGACTATGATTAGTCAATTTCTTTGCGACCTTGCGATTTGCGACTAATGTAGAATTATGGGCTTCATGCAATAATGTGTGCTTTCCGCTTAAATATCTTATATTTTGTCTTTATATATGTATAATTTATGTACTGTCTCTTCTACTATTCGTTTTATATGCCGAATTTAACTTTTTTTTTACAAAAGTAACGGAAAGTAACGATTTTTTTATCGTTATTTTTCAAATAACGGTAACGCGTTACTTTTTAGAATCAGTAACGAGTAACGGTAACAAGTTACTTTTTACCGCAAGTAACGGTAACGGTAACGCGTTACTTTTAAAAAGTAACGTTCCCAATCCTGATTATATATATACATGTGAGATGGGAAAGAAACGGTTTGAGGAAATGGATAGGATGGGAGACAGGGGAAAGGAAAGGATATGGAGTGATGAATTAGATGAAATTAAAGGAAAGGTTTTAGAGAGAATATGGAAAGAAAGAAGAAAGAAGAAAAAAAAATATATATATAAAAGAAAAAGAAAAAAGATAGATGGTAAAATTTATAGGTAAATGAAAAAGGATATAAAGGGTATAAATAAATAGTAATATAGTGTAATGTAATGTAATGTAATATAAGAATAAGACAAAGGGCAGATTATTTTAAAAATGTATGTATAAATAATAAGAAAGTAAGTAACAAATGGAATATAGTTAAAATAGGCAATAGTTATTGTAATGGAAAGGAGGTATAATTATAAAGCGAAAATGTAATATGGCTGTGATAAGGCTGTAATAAGGTGATAAGGAGATAAAATAGAGATAAGAGTAATAGTTATATAAATGGATGAGTGGATAAATACAAAAAATATAATTCAATGTAAACCAAGTCCCCTTCTTGGCTATTTTGCAGCTGAACGGTAATAAAATACTACTACTATATAACTGCTACTACTCGCACAGAAAGGAGCTGGCTGAAGAGGCCATATAAAAGCGATGATTCGTCTATACGTGTATAATTTATACAAAGTTTCTATGTTCTCAGTATGTCACGAGAATATACGAGATATGATACACTAAAAGAAATATAAGGTGTAGTAAAAAGAAATCCATTATTTTTCCAATAGATGGCTTTAGTAATGTGTATCTCGCGTTGTATAAGTGCGATCGGTTTATGCTAGATGTCGTTAGAAAGATAAGATTCCGTACTAAAAAAACTTCTCAGACAGTTTTGTGATTGTTTGACTCAGTATTGTTTGAGCGCGCGTCAAAGATGGACACCCGCAAAAAGAAAATACACCATATTTTACAATTTTTCTTCGATAAAGGCGAAAACGCAAGCCAGGCGGCTGAAAATGTGAATAGTGTTTATGGTCCTGATACTGT
>NW_022639618.1:302826-304365 GCF_010583005.1 Odontomachus brunneus | reverse complement strand
ATCTGCTATAAATATTAAGAATATATCATATTTCTTCCAAAATATTTTGAGAAAACATTAACGATTGCTTTAATATTGCTTGATAAAATAATAAATTACATATTACGAAATACTGAAAAATTATTAGTGATTAAATATTACCAGTAATTCAGTAATTTTTTGGCCAGTACTTAATTTCTCTTATGACTGGTGAATACTGATAATAAAGTCTATTAAATAGGGTAGGGATTTTTGGAAGGAGACGGAGGGATGGGATATAATAGTATTTAGTGAAACATGGCTGGATAGGAAAGGGTGGGAAAGGATGAGGGTAAGGCTACCGAGGGAATATAGATGGGAGTATCAAATGGCAAAGAAAAAGAATAGGAAAGGCAGGGCAATGGGAGGGATGTTGATGGGGATCAGAAAAGGGATAAGGGTTATAAGGGTGGATATGGAGAAGATGGAAGGGATTTTGGTAGTGGAGGTAAAGGTAGGAGGGGAAAGATGGAGGGTAGTGGGGGTATATGTGAAGGGGGATATTGAGGAGAAGATGAGGGTTTTAAGGAGTTGGATGGAGGGAAGGGAGGAGGGAGTGAGTACGATTATAGGAGGGGATTTTAATGCAAGGACGGGAAAGGAGGGTGGAGGGATAAGAGAGGAAGAATGGGAGGATAAGGGAGGGGGGAGGAGGTCAAAAGATAAAAAAGTGAATAAGGAGGGGAAGGTAGTATTGGGGGCGATTGAGGAGGTGGGGTGGGAAATTTTTAATGGAGGGTTGGAGGGAGATCTGGAAGGTGAGTGGACGTATACGGGAGGGAGAGGAGAGACGGTAATAGATTTAGTGTTGGGGAACGGGGAGGTGAGGAGGAAGATAGAGAGGTTGGAGGTGGGGGACAATGTGGACTCGGATTATCACCCAATAGTAGTTTGGATAAGAAGTAAAGGATGGGAAGGGAGGAAGGAGGAGAGGAGGGGAGGGACAGGTAAGGGATGGAGATGGTCGGGGGAGGGGAAAGAGATATTTAGGGAAAGGATGAGGGATATAAGGGTAGGCAATGAGGAGGTAGGGAAGATGTGGGAGGAGATAAGAGGAAAGGTGCAGAATATATTGAAAGAGGGGGGGAGAGGGGATAGAGAAATAAGGAAAGGGTGGTGGGATGAGGAGTGTGTAGAAGGGAAAAGAAAGGTAAGAGGGGAATTAAGGAAGTGGAGGAAGGGTGAGGGGGATGGGTGAAGTTATAGAGAAGAGAAAGGGAGGTATAAAAGGTTATTGGAGAGGAAGAAGAGACAGGAGAATGAAAGATGGGAAGAGGAGATGAAGTTGATAAAAACGGAAGGACAAGTGTGGGAAGTGGTGAGAAAGGAGAGGAGAAGAAGGAGGAGAGGAAATGGGGGGTTGGGAATAGAGGGATGGGAAGAATATTGTAAGGGACTGTTGGGAAGGGTGGGTTATAGGGTGGTAAGAGGAACGGGGGGAGTAAGGAGGGAGGATCGGGAGGAGGATTTGAGGAGGGAGGAAATAAGGGAAGCGATAAAGGGGATAAAGGATGGGAAAGC
>NW_022639618.1:302369-302476 GCF_010583005.1 Odontomachus brunneus | reverse complement strand
GAGGATAAGGTGGAGGATTACAGGAGGGTGACATTGACACCGACCCTGTATAAGATATACGCGACGGTTTTGGCGGAGAGGTTAAGGGATGAAGTGGAAAAGAAGGG
>NW_022639618.1:299915-302359 GCF_010583005.1 Odontomachus brunneus | reverse complement strand
AAGGGAGGGAGAAGAGTGTGAGTTGAAGGTGGAAGGGGAAGAAAATTGAGGAGGTGAAAAGTTTTAAGTATTTGGGATATACGCTGCAGAAGAATGGGGGTCAGGAGGAGCATGTGAAGGAAAGGATAAGAAGAGGGGCGTCAGTAATGGGACAGGTTTGGGGGATAGGAAAGAGGAGATTTAAGGGGGATTGGGGGAGGAGGTTATGGCTATTCGATAGGTTGGTGTGGTCAGTAGTGGGGTATGGGGTGGAGGTATGGGGATGGAAAGAGAGGGAGGGAATGGAGAGGTTGCATGAAAGGTATATGAGGTGGGTTTTAGAGGTGGATTGGGAGACGCCAGGTTATTTATTGAGGGAGGAGTTGCAAAGGGAGAGAATGAGGGAAAGGGCGAGTATAAGGGCTTGGGGTTTTGAGAAGAGGTTGGAGGAAGGAAGGGGAAGTAGGATAGCAAGGTTGTGTTGGGAGGAAATGAAAGAGAGATGGAAAAGAGGGAAGGTTATTGGGAAATGGGAGGGTGAAAGAAAGAAGTTTTTTGAGGAGAGAGAAATAAGTTTGTGGGAAGTGGAGGAGGAGAGGGAGAAGGGCGTGGGGGGATTTGAGAAGGTGATAAAGAGGGAGAGGGAAATGCATAGGATGGAGAGGTGGGGTAGGATAAAGGAGGCAAATTATAACAAATGGTATGGGAGGATAAAAGGGGAGGGGATACCAGGGTACTTGAAGAAGGGGTGGGGGAGAGAATAGGTGGCAAAGGTTAGCGAAATTTAGGTTAGGAAATGGGATGAGGGGGAACTGGTATTGGAGGGAGGAAGAAGAAAGGAAATGTAGGTTATGTGGGATTAGGGAGGAATCATGGGAGCATGTTTGGGAGGAGTGCTTGGGTTGGGGGGATGTAGGGAGCTGGCAAGAGATGGTGGAGTTGGTGTTGGGGGATGAGGGGGAAGGGGAGGTATGGTTAAGAAGATTGGAAAGGATGAGAGAAGTTGAGAGGGGGAAGGAGGAGGAAGACTAAGTGTGAGTGAGAAATGAGAGAGAGAAGGAGATAGGGAGAGTGAATGAGCGTGAGGGACGGCGGAAGCGGAGGTCACATAAGGGGGCGAGAGGCGGAAGGAAGGGGTAGGAAATAGGAGAGGGTGTGTGTGTGTACAGAGGCGTAACTGGGGAGAGGGGGATGGGGTGTTTTTTTAGGTTAAGTGGGGCGACTGATATATTTGTTAAGAAGCGTTAGTATAAGTTAGTATAAAGCAGTATGAGCGTTTAGCATAAGCGTTAGATAAGTTAGTTTTAAGTTAGTATAAGTTAGTATAAGTCGGTATGAGTTAGAGTAAAATGTAAGCGGGCGTTAGAGAAGGCACTGATTTGTAACTCTGAGGGGAGACAATAAATTCTACATACATACATATATACATACATACAAGTCTATTAAATATTGATAGTAATCAAATACTGAGAATTATTGTGAACCTGAAAAATGAGAAAATTATAATATTTAAAAAACCTATTTATAATTCCTAATTTTATTATGTCTTATACATCACTAAGTATCGAAGATTGTCAACACATACTCCAAACTTTCGTGAACCTCCTTCGATAATTTCGATTCCAAGCGACATACTACCGGTCACCTGCCCATGTCTTGACTCCAAGTGTTGCTTACCATTAACGCCCAAAGAAACAGAATTTTGTTTGTTATTTCAGACGTTGTAAGTAACATGAAAATCAGTTTTAAAATAGCTCCGAAGTACCTTATCCACTATTTTCGAGGTCGCTCTTTCGATTGGTGAAGTCAGAATTGCATTTTAAAGCCACTAAAAAAAAATATGGCGGATTTTAAACAAAAAAGTGACGAAAATTCTGAGTTCTTCCGAGTTTGGGATTTTTTTTGAGGGACAAAATGCCATCAAAATATTTTTGGACTTCAACCAAAAGTGCACAAAATAGTTCAAGATGACGACAAAATTTTTTCCCTGGCATGAAAAATTCCTAACCTCTTCATAATAACCGGAAAGCCCTGCGCGTTATTTGAATGTTGGAAAAAGAGATTCAAATAGCTGCCCGATCGCCCAAACTCTTTGAAAGTCCCTGAAAGTCCCTGGAAACTCGTATATGGGGGTTTTCGGGGTCGCTGAACACGAATCTGAGGTTAGAATTTCAAAATTCAAGATGGCGGATCCAATATGGCCGACAAAATATCGAAAAAAGCATCAAAACTGACTGAAAATGCATACATCAAGGTTTTTGGGGTCGCTGATCACGAATCTGAGGATAGAATTTCCAAATTAAATATGGCGGATTCAATATGGCCGACAAAATATCGAAAAAAGCATCAAAATTAACTGAAAATGCATACATCAAGGTTTTTGGGGTCGCTGATAACGAATCTGAGGATAGAATTTCCAAATTCAATATGGCGGATCCAATATGGCCGACAAAATATCTAAAAAA
>NW_022639618.1:295996-299673 GCF_010583005.1 Odontomachus brunneus | reverse complement strand
ATTTCGTCTACAGACATGGCAGTTCTCCTGATACCGTACTGGAGAATATTTTTTCGAAATTTATTTATTAAAACACGGACGCGCCAACCTTTATCATCGGTATTTTCATCTTCGTTTTCGAAAATTTGAGTTTATATTTTATATTTTCAAACGTATTACGTGATATTGCGGAAGAAATTACTTCACACGATAAAAAAGGATCAGCAGCCCAATAATCTCTTTGAGACTTCCGCTTGTTGAAAGAACTCACTAAAATAATACCGATGAACGTATTTAGATCATCCATATTCAAGTTCAAACCATTTTCTTTGCTGGCATCGATCATATAGTCTGTCATATCTACAGAGAAAAATTGTTCAAAAAGTTCAACTGGCTTGCTTTCTCTAATACGTTTCTTCTGAGTATCCTTCAATAAAACTTTATCCATAAGATCGCATGTATACTTTATTTTGCCATTCACCCATTTGAACTCATGACCTTTTTCCAATTTATCTTGATTTTCGCGATAACTTTTACAGATCTTGTCATAAGTCATAGTTACTTTGGCCTTTCCACGATCAGTTTCATCATCCGAACTCTCTCCACCTGAGGAACCAGAATTATCTGGATTTGGAATGGCAACCAATTCCTCCTCATCAGAACTTTCATCTTCTAATTGATCTACCGTTTTTGAACGTTTTCGAGACATGTTGAAGATGAAATTACATTCAATAGTTTATTTGTGATATAATTCAAGTTTATACAAAAGTATAGCAAATTATAACACAAACGGTGTCAACCCCTTTTTGGTAACTTTAGGACACCACCTGCGTCAAGAATCTGAGATTATTTGACGATACCTGAGGAATTGTGCTCCTCAACAAAAACTAAAAAAGTACAAACTGACAATGATTTGGATTATTACCCAAATAAACTATTGATAATTTTGAAAGAGGGAACTTTATGTTTGAAACTTGATAATGAAAATATAATTCAAAATAAATAGTTATTCAAAATCTAGATGAACATCAAGCTACATTGGAAAAAATCAATGATCTTAATGGGATAAATAATGAAAAAGGTATTGTTATGATCTCATGAATAAAATTTTATTCAGCGAATATGACAAGAATGTCCTCAGCGACCTAGAAGTATGTATTTTCAGTCAGTTTTGATGCTTTTTTCGATATTTTGTCGGCCATATTGGATCCGCCATATTGAATTTGGAAATTCTATCCTCAGATTCGTGATCAGCGACCCCAAAAACCTTGATGTATGCATTTTCAGTCAGTTTTGATGCTTTTTTCGATATTTTGTCGGCCATATTGGATCCGCCATCTTGAATTTGGAAATTCTATCCTCAGATTCGTGATCAGCGACCCCAAAAACCTTGATGTATGCATTTTCAGTCAGTTTTGATGCTTTTTTCGATATTTTGTCGGCCATATTGGATCCGCCATCTTGAATTTTGAAATTCTAACCTCAGATTCGTGTTCAGCGACCCCGAAAACCCCCATATACGAGTTTCCAGGAACTTTCAGGGACTTTCAAAGAGTTTGGGCGATCGGGCAGCTATTTGAATCTCTTTTTCCAACATTCAAATAACGCGCAGGGCTTTCCGGTTATTATGAAGAGGTTAGGAATTTTTCATGCCAGGGAAAAAATTTTGTCGTCATCTTGAACTATTTTGTGCACTTTTGGTTGAAGTCCAAAAATATTTTGAAGGCATTTTGTCCCTCAAAAAAAATCCCAAACTCGGAAGAACTCAGAATTTTCGTCACTTTTTTGTTTAAAATCAGCCATATTTTTTTTTGGTGACTTTAAAATGCAATTCTGACTTCACCAATCGAAAGAGCGACCTCGAAAATAGTAATAGAAAATAGATAAGGTACTTCGGAGCTATTTTAAAACTGATTTTCATGTTACTTACAACATCTGAAATAACAAACAAAATTCTGTTTCTTTGGGCGTTAATGGGTTAACCTGACGATCGAGCAGCACGCGGCAATTCCCAATGACTCCGACAATATTCTTACAATTCATGCTTATATAATGTATCTTTATAGTGTTCACAACATGTTATAAAAGGAACCGTCCCAGATGCGCACATTGACAAACGGACACAGCCAACCACAACGCCGTATGCCTACAGATATTCTAGAGACTCTATAAACAACGACATATGATTGGATGTCTTTGTTTGTCAATGTGCGCATCTGGGACTCACTCGTTATAAAATACCTAGCAAACATCAAATATTCAGTAAACATTAGATATTCTTGAAATATTCCGTTTATATTCCAGATATCCCGCATATACCGGAATATTTAAAAAAAATCACAGAATGTTCAAATAATTGTGGAATATTTAGAATATTCTATGAATACTATTTGTATTAGGTGCGCAACTAAGTTCCCGCTGTTTGTCAATAGATGGCTCCAGCAGTAAGTGCTGGTCGATTTTGACATATCCAAAATGTCATGAACCAAGCTTAGACATGTAGTAAACAAACCGCTTTGACACGTTAGTGATTTTGTTTTGGCGTCATATACTTTTGGTTGTGTGAAAATGTCTGATTTTGTGCCAAATAATCGTCAATTGCGGGAAGTGTTGATTTTCTTATTTCATTCGAAGAAAATGGCGGCTGAAGCGCATCGAGAGCTCCAAAAAGTTTACGGAGATGCTGCTCTAAGTGAAACAACGTGCCGTGATTGGTTTCGTCGCTTCAAAGACGGTGATTTCGATGTTGACGACCGTCCGCGTGAAGGAAGGCCAAAAACCTTCGAAGACGCTGAATTGGAGGCATTGCTCGATGAGGATCCGTGCCAAACGCAAGAACAGCTTGCTTCAGCATTAGGAGTTACCCGCCAAGCCATTTCCAAGCGATTGCATGCGTTGGGAATGATTCAAAAGCAAGGAACTTGGGTTCCTTATGATTTGAAGCCAAGGGACGTTGAGCGTCGTTTTTTCGCCTGTGAACAACTGCTCCAGCGGCAAAAAAGGAAGGGTTTTCTTCATCGCATCGTGACGGGTGATGAAAAATGGATTCATTACAGCAACCCAAAGAAAAGAAAGTCATGGGGACTGCCCGGTCATGCTTCTACGTCGTCGGCTCGGCCGAATATTCACGCTGCGAAGGTTATGCTGTGTATTTGGTGGGACCAGGTCGGTGTTATTTATTATGAGCTGTTGAAACCGAACGAAACCATCACTGGGGAACGGTATCGAATTCAATTGATGCGATTGAGCCGAGCACTGCGCGAAAAACGGCCACAATACGAGCTGAGGCACGAAAAAGTGATTCTACTGCATGACAACGCTCGGCCTCATGTTGCCAAACCCGTTAAAACCTACTTGGAAACGCTCAAATGGGAAGTCCTATCTCACCCGCCATATTCCCCAGATATTGCGCCGTCCGATTATTATTTGTTCCGTTCGATGGCACATGGTCTGGCTGATCAGCAGTTCCGCTCATATGAAAACATCAAGAAATAGCTTGATTCGTGGATAGCCTCACAAGACGAACGCTTTTACTGTAACGGTATTCGAGCTCTGCTCGAAAGATGGGAAAAAGTTGTACCTAGCGATGGGAAATACTTTGAATAATTTATTTGTAACCATTTTTTCACAATAAAGTTGCATTTTTATAAAAAAAACAGCGATAACTTAGTTGCGCACATAATACATTAATTTTTTTT
>NW_022639618.1:294729-295986 GCF_010583005.1 Odontomachus brunneus | reverse complement strand
TACAATAAGGAATATTCAACCAAAATAAATAAAAGTTCATAGAGAATTTTAAAGAACATCTAAAGAATTAAAAAAATGAATATCCGAAGAATCCGAGTTTAATTTATTCTAAAGTATCCCTCAGAAATTTATTATAATGAATATTTAGCAAATTATTACTTGAAATATTCTGAGAATTCGTGAGAAATTACTATTATTAGCTAATTTAATTTATTATATGATATGGCTGCATTCGACAGATACTCCTTATAATAAGCGTTGATTTATATATTTATATATAAATTTAATTAATTAAATTAAATTAAATTTTATATGGTAAAATGGGTTTTTTTCTTTTTTTAATTGTGCACTTTTATAATCATTCAAATGTTATAATGTCTTATGACTATTTTGTCTATTTAATAACAGCAATAAAAAATATTTTACTATAAAAATTATAAGACCAAAATGGAATGTGCGATGTTTCATAGACCTCACTTCACTAGTTAAGGTTTAAATTAATAATAAAAGTACGAAAAATATAATTTTAATTAAAATTAAATTATATTATGAAAAAATTATATTACTACGTTAATTGCAACATATATAGCCAAAATATAAGACGTTTAAATCGATCGAAGAAGTGTCTATCCTTATAGAAATATCATACTAAGAATCATTGATAATTACTTATTATCCAGTATTTTTAATACTGAAAATAAGTAATTATCAATGATTCTTAGTATGATATTTCTATAAGGGTAAAGCAATAAGCTCATAATCCAAAGGTGCCTCAGGTCCAAGTTCGACTCCCAGTGTTAGTGAAAATTTTTAAGTGTGATATAACATTTGGAATCAAGTAATCCTAAATATCAAGTAAAGTCAGCAAACGCTTACTGGTTTTTTATTTCAACCACCCTTATAGAATTATCATACTAAGAATCATTGATTAATTACTTATTTTCAGTATTAAAAGTACAGTATTTAATAATATTCTGTGATTCAAATACAGCTTTTAGTACTCAAGTATTTCAATATTTAACATTACAAATCCTACATTATGATTGATTTCAATACTTAAATATTGATATGTAATATTTCGTCCAGTGATAAAATACTTACGCAGAACATTGTCAATATTTAAATACTAATACTTTGCTAAGTGATGAAATACTTACGCAAAGTACTGTTAAGATTTAAAGTATTAACCCAGACAGCATACAATATTAGTAAGTTATTAGATAAATATTTATAAATATTTATTTTGAATTACTTTTT
>NW_022639618.1:290118-290903 GCF_010583005.1 Odontomachus brunneus | reverse complement strand
TTGCCAAACCCGTTAAAACCTACTTGGAAACGCTCAAATGGGAAGTCCTACCCCACCCGCCATATTCCCCAAATATTGCGCCGTCCGATTATTACTTGTTCCGTTCGATGGCACATGGTCTGGCTGATCAGCAGTTCCGCTCATATGAAGACATCAAAAAATGGCTTGATTCGTGGATAGCCTCACAAGACGAACGCTTTTACCGTAACGGGATTCGAGCTCTGCCAGAAAGATGGGAAAAAGTTGTAGCTAGCGATGGGCAATACTTTGAATGATTCATTTGTAACCATTTTTTCACAATAAAGTTGCATTTTCATAAAAAAAACAGCGAGAACTTAGTTGCGCACCTAATATGTACAATAAGGAATATTCAACCAAAATAAATAAAAGTTCATAGAGAATTTTAAAGAACATCTAAAGAATTAAAAAAATGAATATCCGAAGAATCCGAGTTTAATTTATTCTAAAGTATCCCTCAGAAATTTATTATAATGAATATTTAGCAAATTATTACTTGAAATATTCTGAGAATTCGTGAGAAATTACTATTATTAGCTAATTTAATTTATTATATGATATGGCTGCATTCGACAGATACTCCTTATAATAAGCGTTGATTTATATATTTATATATAAATTTAATTAATTAAATTAAATTAAATTTTATATGGTAAAATGGGTTTTTTTCTTTTTTTAATTGTGCACTTTTATAATCATTCAAATGTTATAATGTCTTATGACTATTTTGTCTATTTAATAACAGCAATAAAAAATATTTTACTATA
>NW_022639618.1:289250-289400 GCF_010583005.1 Odontomachus brunneus | reverse complement strand
GAATCTTTGGCTAAAAACACATACAATTTGTCTGAAACATTTTTCTCGAATTATGTTAGATGGCGCTGTAATCGACGAAATTCAATTTCTTCGATTTCTCTTACTGAGAACCCATGCTTACGATTCTGCAATAAATTAACAATAAAAATA
>NW_022639618.1:288143-288835 GCF_010583005.1 Odontomachus brunneus | reverse complement strand
TAGATGGGCTCTTGAGATGTTAGATCAGAATCCAGATTTTTTTAGTAATGTTTGTTTCAGTGATGAAGCAACATTCATCAGCAATGGTAGTCTCAATAAGCATAATTGCCACTATTGGTCACCAGAAAATCCACATTAGTATCGTGAGGTGCTTAATCAACATCGTTGGAGTTTAGTTGTATGGATAGGCATTTGCAATGGCCAAGTCATTGGACCTCATTTTTTTGAACGTCCAATTAATAGTCCAATGTATTTAGAATTCCTCGAAAATGATTTGCCAGCATACCTAGAGAATGTTCCCCTTGCAGTTAGACTAAATTTATGGTATCAACAAGATGGTGCTCCTGCTCATTATGCTCGTATTGTACGGATGTTTTTGAATCAAAGGTTCCCAAATCGGTGGATAGGGCGGGGTGGACCAGTTCTGTGGCCTCCGAGATCACCGGATTTGAACCCCCTTGATTTCTTTTTATGGGGATACGTTAAAGATGCAGTGTATAGTAAAGCTCCAACGACAAGATTGAATATGATGGAAAGAATAAGAAGAGCTTGTGAAGCTATAACTCCTTTAATGCTAGAAAATGTACAACGTAACTTTCGCTGTCGATTACTGTTATCCTTAGAAAATAATGGTGCACACTTTGAGCATCTCCTCCATGCGGAGAGAGCTGATAACAATGCAATCTTGCCTT
>NW_022639618.1:285003-286723 GCF_010583005.1 Odontomachus brunneus | reverse complement strand
ATATAATTTCTTAACTTAAAAAAATATTTGTTAAATTTTAAAAAATATATAATAAATATAAAGAAATATTTTTTTAAATTTGTAAAATAAGATGTAAAATTATGAATTATTAATTATGAATTTATAAATAAAAAAAGTGATTTCTTTGATTTAAAATATCTATATATATATATATATGAGAATAAACAAATGATTTCTTGACAAAGAGAAAATTAGTGTTTTTAAATGTAAAAACTGTTTAAATAAATATTTGCTTGTTTTAAAAATAAATAAAATACAAGTAAATCATTTTATAAATCTGAATAAATTATTCTCTAATATTAAAAGTATTTCTTTATGTTTCAAATTAAAGTTTCTTTTATTGTCAAAAAACAATTTATTTAAATTTACAAAATAATTTATTTTACTTACTTTTAAAACATAGAAATATTTTTTAAATATACTTTTTATATACTTTTTAAAACATATATTTTAAAAGAATCTATTATCTTCTTTTAAATAAATCATATGCTTTCGTATATAGATATACCATATGTACACAATATAAAGCAAAGTGACAGTGATGCAGTAGGTAAGGTGAACGACACAAGAATCAGCCCAAGTAACAGACTCACGTCAAAATGACGTAAAAACTGGTCATAACTGGTCGAATGACGTCAAGTGACTAAATAACGACGTCTTTAAAACGTCTTTTTTGTGACATCTTAATGACGTTTCTGTATAACGTCTTAAAAACGTATTATTGACGTTTAGAGACGTCATAAAACGTCATTAAGTCGTCTAAAATGTCGTCATCGATCTGTGACATTAGACTATCATTTTGACGATATTCTCACGATATTTTTGATCATTCCTTGGTTATTTTTTATCCTGAACTTACTTAGATTTGGATGTCATTTTGACGTGTCTGCTACCTGGGAGAGGTCTCAGGCTCGAATCTCAGCAATGCCCATACAGCACAGAAGCTTGCAGCAACATTGCTACAACGTTGCAAGATTGCATATTGCAGTGCAATGTTGCAGAGACTTTGCAGTGACATTAATTTGCAATATTACTTTAGCAATATTGCAGTAATATTTAAAAAAATATTACGAATATAATATATTTTATTTATTTACTAGTTATTTTTGTTACTTGTATTTCAAATTCAGTAATGTTTTACATCAATAATACTTATAGAATAGTACTTAGAATAGCACTCGTTAGTGGCAATCATTAATTTGTCTTATTGCATATTTTTTATACTTCTTATACCGTTTTTTCGGAGAAAATACTTTCTTTAGATTTAATATTCGTACTTATTTAATTTTGTGTTTTTTTTATTTCATTAAAATATTATATTCTTAAACGAAATATTATTTTTTAAAATAATGAAAATAAAACTTTTATTTCGTTCAAGGAAACCATGTCATTTGATGAAACAACACTATTGTTTTAAATAATATTTTTTGAAAGTTTCTCTCAAAATTTAATAATTCGATTTGTTTAATTTGGATTTTCTTGGATTTTTTAATTTTTTTTTTGTTGGATTAATCATTATAACATTTTGTTAAAAATGTAAAAGTAATTATCACTGATTCACTACATTACATCAATATTCATCGTATATCAAATGTTGCATTTTTTCAATATCTATCAGCAAATTATCCAATAAACAACAAGTAAAAATTATGTAACTATTATTTGGTGTTTGCTAGGTATGTTATAATATACTGTGAAC
>NW_022639618.1:281698-284993 GCF_010583005.1 Odontomachus brunneus | reverse complement strand
TTCTCTAATATTAAAAGTATTTCTTTATGTTTCAAATTAAAGTTTCTTTTATTGTCAAAAAACAATTTATTTAAATTTACAAAATAATTTATTTTACTTACTTTTAAAACATAGAAATATTTTTTAAATATACTTTTTATATACTTTTTAAAACATATATTTTAAAAGAATCTATTATCTTCTTTTAAATAAATCATATGCTTTCGTATATAGATATACCATATGTACACAATATAAAGCAAAGTGACAGTGATGCAGTAGGTAAGGTGAACGACACAAGAATCAGCCCAAGTAACAGACTCACGTCAAAATGACGTAAAAACTGGTCATAACTGGTCGAATGACGTCAAGTGACTAAATAACGACGTCTTTAAAACGTCTTTTTTGTGACATCTTAATGACGTTTCTGTATAACGTCTTAAAAACGTATTATTGACGTTTAGAGACGTCATAAAACGTCATTAAGTCGTCTAAAATGTCGTCATCGATCTGTGACATTAGACTATCATTTTGACGATATTCTCACGATATTTTTGATCATTCCTTGGTTATTTTTTATCCTGAACTTACTTAGATTTGGATGTCATTTTGACGTAAGTCTGCTACCTGGGAGAGGTCTCAGGCTCGAATCTCAGCAATGCCCATACAGCACAGAAGCTTGCAGCAACAGTGCTACAACGTTACAAGATTGCATATTGCAGTGCAATGTTGCAGAGACTTTGCAGTGACATTAATTTGCAATATTACTTTAGCAATATTGCAGTAATATTTAAAAAAATATTACGAATATAATATATTTTATTTATTTACTAGTTATTTTTGTTACTTGTATTTCAAATTCAGTAATGTTTTACATCAATAATACTTATAGAATAGTACTTAGAATAGCACTCGTTAGTGGCAATCATTAATTTGTCTTATTGCATATTTTTTATACTTCTTATACCGTTTTTTCGGAGAAAATACTTTCTTTAGATTTAATATTCGTACTTGTTTAATTTTGTGGTTTTTTTTATTTCATTAAAATATTATATTCTTAAACGAAATATCATTTTTTAAAATGATGAAAATAAAACTTTTATTTCGTTCAAGGAAACCATGTCATTTGATGAAACAACACTATTGTTTTAAATAATATTTTTTAAAAGTTTCTCTCAAAATTTAGTAATTCGATTTGTTTAATTTGGATTTTCTTGGATTTTTTAATTTTTTTTTGTTGGATTAATCATTATAACATTTTGTTAAAAATGTAAAAGTAATTATCACTGGTTCACTACATTACATCAATATTCATCGCATATCGAATGTTGCATTGTTTCAATATCTATCAACAAATTATCCAATAAACAACAAGTAAAAATTATATAACTATTATTTGGTGTTTGCTAGGTATGTTATAATATACTGTGAACACTATAAGGATACATTATATATGCATTAATCGTAAGAATATCGTTGGAGTCATTGGGATCGCCGCGTGCCACTCGATCGTCAGGTTAAGCAACACTTTAACGGAATCAGGACATGGATTGGTGACCGGTGGTATACCGCTTGGGATTGAAATTATCGCAGAAGGATTCACGAAAGTTTTGAATGTGTTGACAACCTTCGATATCTAGTAGTTAGTATAAAACATGAGAAAATTAGGAATATAAGTATATTTTTGTAAACATTATGATTTTCTCATTTTTCACCTTCGCATAATAATTCTCAGTATTTGATTACTATCAATATTTAACAGTGATTTTATTATCAGTATTCACCAGAAATTAAGTACTGGCCAAAAAATTACTGAATTACTGGTAATATTTAATCACTAATAATTTTTCAGTGTAAATAAATCGAATTTTTAAATTTTGAAAGAAACTTTAAAAAAATACTATTTAAAACAATATCACATGACATGGTTTCCTTGAACGAAATAAAAGTTTTTATTTTTATAATTTTAAAAACGATATTTGGTTTGAGAATATAATATTGGTAAATCTTTAGAAAGACGGACCTAGCAGCTATGACCTTGACCTTCATATGTATGATAGAGATCACTCTCCTGAGTAACCTTCAGAAGGTTTTAGCCGTCGCTCATTGTCTATTAAAAAGTTATTGATGAAAGAATTTCGAAAAATATATTATAATTTTTTGATACTGTGTACCGTTAACGAACTGAAGTACGATATATATGCGCTATACTAAATTAGTTTAGTTGCTTGTAATTCTGTCTGAAAAGTCAAGAACATACCCAGTAAGCAAATTGAGCGCAGACTGCGCGCAGATTGGCAGTAAATTTAATCAAAAACCCACAGCAAAACCATAGCCATCTGTGTCTACATTAGGCTACGGTTTTAGCGACAGATCTTGCTGTTGGGCAATTGGTGCCAAATTTGCAGCAAAAACCGCGCAAAGCTTGCAGCGTAGCAAGGTCTACGCGGTTTCTGCCGCCAATCTGCCGTCAAATCGCTACAAGCTCTGCGCGGTTTTTGCTGCAAATCTGCAACAATTATCCAACAACAAGCTCTGCCGTATATCTGGCAGCAATTTGGCAGCAAGATTTGATATAACAGATCCTGCATCAAATTTGTTATCTATTTGCCATCAAAAGTTGATAACAAGCTCTGCTTGAAATCTGTTCGCGCAGGTTTGGCTATCTGGGTATGTGTGGAACGAATAATTGTAAATAAGAAGGACACACACACATTGCTTGGGCGGGCTCGCATTCTTTTATAAAATAGATGTTCTTTATGCAAAACTTTGACATTATCCCATTCAAATTCGTGGCCGCAATTAACACGGTGCTCTTGTACGACAGAGAGATGCGAAGTAAGGTCTCGAGGTAGTCGTTTATGCTCAGATACACGAGTGAAGAGCCTTCTGCTCGTCTGACCAACGTAAGACGAGTCACAGTCCCTCACTCTAACCTATACACAACGTTATTCAGAAGATTCAGAGGCAAAACGTCCTTATGGACACGGACCAGACCAGAAAGCTTGTTCATAATACTAAAACATGAAACCTTATTAAATTCCTTAAAAATCTTACTGATTCTATCTGAAATCATTCCCAAATAAGGAAAAATAGTAAAAGAGCGAGTGGGTAACAAGGAAGACGAAGAAGTACCCGGTGGAACAGTATTCATTTTTTCAATTAATCGAAACACACGTCTTCTACAAATTCTAAGAACAAATTCGATGGGATAACCATTCATAACCAATGTGTGGAAAACAAACTCAAAATTTCTTCCATGGAACATTGGGTGGCTCAAAAAAATTACTCTATCCACTAACCCTATGATTGTGCC
>NW_022639618.1:281121-281688 GCF_010583005.1 Odontomachus brunneus | reverse complement strand
GATCGTTTGCGATTATAAAGTAAATATAAACACTGATTCTGTATTGTTGCGGCACTCGGAGGTACATGTTCATAGGCGTAACATCTCACCGGAACTTTCTGACCATTATAGAGGTAGATATCATTATTTTGTCTTTTCTCTCACATTGAGGTTGGTTGCTCTATCTGAATACGTTTTTTAGATGATCATACCACAGCATCTTAGTACGTGCGATGGAGTGACCGATCTCTGAATGAATTGCCGGCAACTTCTGAATAATGAAACAACTCATTGTTGTAATTAGTATATTATGTTTGTGCCTCTGAGTCCCGTAGACAAAAGATTTTGTAGCGACTATCTTATGACAACCAATGTTAGCGCCGACTTTTGCGATTTTTTATTTTTTGCGACACTATACCACTGCTTGTTATCACTGAAGAGGGTCTGCGAAATGAGACCGAAACGCGTTTGATTTTTAATAAAATTTGTTCTCTTTGCGAGATTGTGTCACTATGTGTTAATAGTTTATAATAGCACTATACAACCTGTGCGTTAACTCTAATGGTCCTTAATTTATTGTTTGATATA
>NW_022639618.1:278900-280213 GCF_010583005.1 Odontomachus brunneus | reverse complement strand
ATATATATATATATATATATATATATATATATATATATATGTTTTCTATCATTAATCGATTTCTTTTATATTATTATATAGAAAAATGTTAAGATAATGTTATCGAAAAGTAAACACAAATGTATACTTTATACAAAAACGAATCGTTATAAATAAATTTACAATGTCCAAGTTCAACGTATAAAGTTATTAACAAAGGAACTCGTTTTCAATGTTTAATATTATTTTGCAAAAAAAGAAGTGATATAAAACCAAAATTACTTTTTCACAAAAAAAGTAAAAAAAGAAGCCAAGTGCATGCGCGTTACCATTATAAAAAAAAAATCGTTACAAATAAACTTTACAAAAAAAAATCGTTATAAATATATTACAACAAAAGCTCAGTCCAAAGACATTTGGAAAAATATTATTAAAACAATATTATTCAGATTAATTGTATTTTCGTAAATACTCTATTGAAAAATACAAGACAGTTTTATATACTCTCTACAAAAGAAATGATATCAAGAGGTTACATTCGTCAAGTGCGAATGATTAATCATTTTTTAATTTTATAAACATATGTGATTTTGATTATATAATATATTCATAAATATAATATATTTATAAATTAAATATAATATATTCATAAATTAAATATGTTATTAATATATTAGTAATATATTATTAAATAAAAAATAAAATAATTAGAGAAATACAATAATATTAAAAAAAATTATAATAACTTATACAAAAACATGTCCTTGGCGTGCCTTTTTTTTTATAGACAAACGGTTCTCTTATTTTAATGATACCTATACAGCAGTTAATATCAATGAAAAAAATCAACATACTTATATTATTGGTATATTTAATAATATATTATTAAATAAAAAATAAAATAATTAGAGAAATACAATATTAAAAAAAAATTATAATAACTTACACAAAAAAGCACTTGGCGTGCCTTTTTTTAATATTGCATCGATAATCAATATAATATTTTGATAGTGATTACAAGTTTAAGTAATTTAATTTATAGTAAAAGTTTATAGTTAAAGTAATTTTAGTTTATAGTGATTACAATAAAAGAACCGCTTGCCTATTAAAAAAGACAGTTTTATATACTCTCTACAAAAGAAATGATATCAAGAGGTTACATTCGTCAAGTGCGAATGATTAATCATTTTTTAATTTTATAAACATATGTGATTTTAATTATATAATATAATTATAAATTAAATATGTTATTAATATATTAGTAATATATTATTAAATAAAAAATAAAATAATTAGAGAAATACAATAATATTTAAAAAAATTATAATAACTTA
>NW_022639618.1:277901-278602 GCF_010583005.1 Odontomachus brunneus | reverse complement strand
ACGCAATGATAAACAAGGATTCTTCTCAAACACCCGTAAAATCATTTTGTCCTCCTTTTTCGTCGTTTTCTGCACAGAGCCACGATCCGGCAAGTCATCAACGTTTTTGACCTCGGAATAACGTTTCACCCACTTACTCACAAACGCCTTAGACTTCTTCATATACTTAGCAGCCGCTCCGCGCGACATTTTTGGTCCTTTCGGATGCGAACATAGAAACACAGCTTCGTAACGTGATGCGTACGGCACTCATGTTGAAATACGCCCTTTTGTGACGAAAGTCAAACGATAACTAAGGCTTTCTAGACAAAGCATCTTGGGAGAAGAGCCCCGCTATTGGCTCGCGTTCATATCCCCCCTCTAACGGTTTCGAGGAAAAAGTTTTGCCGTACACGCTCTTATCAAACATACTGTATGTTGCGAAACGTTGATGCAACGTTGCCGCATGCTTGCAGCAATGTTGAAATGTCTGCCCTTAGAAACGTTGCAATGAAACATTGTAGTAACGTTACGGTGGAATATAATATAATAGTTGCATTGAGTAGATGAAGCAGCTTTCCACTGCGCTATTAGCAGTTTTGCAACTATTGTAAGAATTTCTGCTGAGAGCCCTTATAGAAATATCATACTAAGAATCATTGATAATTACTTATTTTCAGTATTAAAAATACTGGATAATAAGTAATTATCAATGATTCTTA
>NW_022639618.1:277670-277891 GCF_010583005.1 Odontomachus brunneus | reverse complement strand
GAGAAATACAATAATATTTAAAAAAATTATAATAACTTACACAAAAAACCTTTGGCGTACCTTTTTTTATGTTTTTTATGACGTGTGCGCGCGTGCGTGTGTGTGTGTGTGTGTAGCAGCATCTTCCTAGCTTAGAAATTCGATGTTTTTGTATATACGGTGTCCAAAAATTACATTCATTTTATGTAAATTTTTTTGTTAATAACTTTTTAATAAACAAC
>NW_022639618.1:277456-277660 GCF_010583005.1 Odontomachus brunneus | reverse complement strand
TAAAAAAACATATGTATAATAGGTTTGTAATTGTTTTGTATTCAAAATACAATTAAATCTTAAATAATAATAAAATAATAATTAATTAATAATTAAGTTCAGCTAAGAAAAAACAGACCAATAAATAACGCGGCACGCAAACGCTATGAAGGCATAATAAAGATATAAGAAAATATAGACATAAGTAAATACTTCAATTTCTGT
>NW_022639618.1:276956-277446 GCF_010583005.1 Odontomachus brunneus | reverse complement strand
TTTTATGTAAATTTTTTTGTTAATAACTTTTTAATAAACAACGAGCAACAGCTAAAACCTTCTGAAGGTTACTCCCCATACAGCACAAAAAGGTTGCAGGAACATTGCATAGATATTACACGGAAACATTGTAACATTCCATACACAGTATGTTTGATAAGAGCGTGTACGGCAAAACTCAAAAACTTAGGATAATACATAAATTGAAAAAATTTGTACACATTATGCATGATATAGACTGCGATGCTTTATTATTAATAAGTTGTCCAGTCGACTCCATTATCAATAATTGACTGGCATCTCCGAGGCATACTTTCTACTAATTTTACAGCATAATCTTCAGACAAAGATCTCCATATAAATCGAATCTGTCGAATTAACTGCTTGACGGTCCATATTTTCTTTCCTCGGAGCTTAAACTTTATAAGCGCCCAAACATTTTCAATTGGATTTGCATCTGGCGACTGTGAAGGCCAATCCAGTACGTCAA
>NW_022639618.1:268105-276946 GCF_010583005.1 Odontomachus brunneus | reverse complement strand
GAAAAAACAGACCAATAAATAACGCGGCACGCAAACGCTATGAAGGCATAATAAAGATATAAGAAAATATAGACATAAGTAAATACTTCAATTTCTGTAATTAAGATACAAATACGCATATATCATACATGTATTATGCATAAATTATAGCATTATAGTTTTTAATTATTTATAATGTTTCTGCAATGTTGTTTTAACATTTCCGATGGAATGTTACAATTCCATGTTTATGTTATGTTTATGTAATGTTACGTTGAAATTTGAAATGATGTAACGTTCCTGCAATGTAACTGCAAGCTTCTGTGCTGTATGGATCAGGACGGTGACCCCTACAACATTTGTCAAGGTCAAGGTCATAGCTGCTGGGACCGTTTTTCTAAAGATTTACCATAATATTTTAATGAAACAAGGAAAAACTACAAAATTAAACAAGTACAAATATTAAATCTAAAGAAAGTGTTTTCTCCGAAAAAATGGTATAAGAAATATAAGGAATATGTAATAAGACAAATTCTAGTATTAATGACTGCCACTAAACAAGTACTATTCTAAGTACTATTCTATAAGCTGTATAGAACAACAATTTATTCTAGAAATATTTTTAATATAATTATTATAAAGCTTTAATAAGAATATATAAGTATTATATTTATATATTTATACAATATTAATATATTATTGTGAGCAATATATTTCAACTTGTTCTTTTAATATTTTCAGATATAACAATATAATATTTATAGATTTGTCTATTGTAGACCACAATATTTTGCTGTTATAATTATAAATATTTTTTCATTATATTTTACAAATATATTATAAATATTTTTCGTATTTAGTTTTGTTTTCTTTCTACCCTTATAGAAATATCATACTAAGAATCATTGATAATTACTTATTATCCAGTATTTTTAATACTGAAAATAAGTAATTATCAATGATTTTTAGTATGATATTTCTATAAGGGTAAATCTTTATAAAAAATATATATTCAATATTTGTAACATATTTATGTAAACTATTTCTTCAAAATATTTATGAATCTTTATCATAAATAATATTTCATTTTTGTGTGCTATCTAGGTACTTATACGCATTAAATATCACAATAAGCACAGTATCCGGAGCATTTCCATATTTCTACAATTATATCACATGTAATATACACGTACTCAAGTAAACCTACTCAAGTATTATACTCTGATTTTGATAAACTTTTAACATGTTGTTGTCTAGATCTAAATAAGAGACATATTTTTTTATACGTACCCATACTCCTTATAGAAATATCATACTAAGAATCATTGATAATTACTTATTATCCAGTATTTTTAATACTGAAAATAAGTAATTATCAATGATTCTTAGTATGATATTTCTATAAGGGACGGCCGGTAAGAATCGTGAAACACTCTTGAAAAAAAATCGATTTTAATATTTCTGAACAAATATTATCGGAACGATAAATATGCGGTAAGAAAAGTTTCAAATAAAAGTTTTATGAATTTTAATGAGCTTTATAACAATGCACTCAAATTTTACAAAATTAAAGAAAAAGGCATTTCGAAAAAAATATTTTCGAAAAATCTGAGGGAGTATGTATTTTCATGGAAGAGACGTCATGAATCAAGATGACCAAAGAATCAGAGAAGTCTTAACTTGAAAATATTGGAAAGTTTATTTTTCACCAGTTTTTATAACAGAAGAAAATATTCATAATAGACTTCCAAATATTTAAACACAATACGTCTGACGCGAAAGCACCGAGCTTAGATACAAAATTTTCATCGGACTACAAAAACGTACGCGAGAGGACGCCGAACGCTGCTTCCAGAGCACCGCAACGCGTAAAGGCCAAATCACATTAGCAATTGACGATTGACGATTAACGATTGAAGATTAGATTTTGACGAATCAACGAGCTTCAACCTTGGCTTGCTTTGTTCCAATTGGTCAAGTTCCATTCTTCAATCGTCAATCATCAATCGCCAATCGCTAGTGTGATACTGGCTTTATGCTACGCACGCGACGCGCACAACTGATTCTCGAGCGTGACGTTGCGCGGCGTATTGACGCATGCTTTCAAAAGAGTGCTAAATTGAGCGCTCTAAGGGTCAGCGTCCGTCTGTGCAGCGCTGTAACGCTGGTTGCATAGTGCGTGGAGTGTGTATATTGTGAGAGGAAATAGCTGTATAATATAGTAACACGAAGCTTATATTCTTTTTTCTTTCTTCATTATCGTCATCATTTTCGTTATCGTCGTTATCGTTGCACGCGTGAGATTGCGAAATTCAATAGACTATACAACAACCGGACAAAGAGACCGCATGAAAAAAGAGCAGAATCCCGAAGAATATTGAATGAACGGAGCACACGTTAAACGAACTCACCAGCGTTCGTGTCGACAAGTACCTTCACGGGTACGCGCGCAGCAACTTGACCTGACTCGCTTGCTTGTTGACCGACCACAGTGGCAGGGATGGTTAGCCTATGAGGGCTCGTGCGTGAGATCGTTGTACTGCTACTTGGCTGATTGTGGATTCTCGCTTCGCTCAGCTGACGAGGACCCTGATACTCTTGCTCGCTCATTCGATCGTGAGATACGGTGAGAAAACGCGCGCGATCATCAGACAGCAGTGTTGGACTGAAGTTAGTTACTGATGCGTGCGGCAATTGTCGCCAAGAATTGTGTGCTGATATCGATATTTTTCGGTCGATAGTTTCACCACGTCGAAGATCGCATCACTCGCGGGGATAGCTGTGGCAACAAAGAGGTTAGGGTGGCCTCGCCACCGGGACGACGTTGACTCGACAGTTTTTTTTCGCTCGCGCCTTCGAAGAGTCACGCGTAACTAGGGACTTTGGCGACAGCGCGCTTGCACAGTATACGTACACACAGCGAACTGAACAGCTGATGCTTCAGCGATACCGGCAAAATGTCAAAACCCAGGCAATTTGTAAGTGAACATACGGCACGGCGGACGACGAACGATCGGCTGATCGAATCGTGAACACTCGATCGCGAGATCTTATGTTTCTCTTCGCAGTGTATATGCACCGCGTGAGCGAATCGCGGTTACGCGCGTTATATTGTAACATGTACTGAAAAAATTTCCAGACTCATTGAAAATAGAACGGGGACCATTCGGGGAACGTTCGGGCCCGTCATAGTATTATCCGTTTTGTGTCCGTCCCCGATTACTTGTATTTTCGATAACTGTACGAGCAGCAGCGTACGAGCTGATGTCAGATACACGCGCTTTTCTGCAGCAATCTGTTTTCATGACTTGATAGTTTCTCAGAGGCATAATTAATTATGTAACTTTCACATAAAATTTAAGAAATCAAAAGTCACTCTATATTAATACTAGTATATTTGAATTTTCTAATATTGACAATGTTTATAATGTAGGAATCTTCTCTTATGAAAATGATCGTTATCTTTCTATCCATCTTTCTTTGATATTTTATTTTCTTCAGTGTATTTATGTGTAGAGAAGTGTACTTATGTATAAAGAATGAAATAATTATAATATATACTATATGTTTTGTTACAAATAGTTTTATCTTATTATATAATGTTTAGATGATCATTTCTATTAAATAAATGTATATTTGTCTGTTATATCATTTTGTATTTATCTTTCTAGATTTTGCGTGTACAGTCATCAGAGGGAACAAAACGTATAGAAGTGCAGGCTTCTGATACACTCACTTGTCTTTACGAAAGAGTATATTTCAATCTTTTTATGACAATCAATGTTTTATGAATATATGGAATTTATTTTGTTTGTTTCTTGCCTAGGTATATGAATCTTTCAATTTGAATAGTTTTGAATTTAACCTGTGTAAGCAACGAAATCATAAGGATCCGCTTACATCTACTAAGAGTAAAACAGTATCAGAAATTGGTCTTTGTCATGGAGATATGCTTTATCTTGTACCAGTTAATGGTACACAGCTATGGAGCACTCCATCAACCAGCAGTACCACTGATAATATTTCTACAGGTATTAATTATTTATGTAATATCGAATATAATAACTAAGAGTATTATATGAGATAATAATTAAAATGAAGGACACATTATTATCAAGTATATGCAAAGATAGCAAAGATATTATGATTATAAAGTGATTATTCAAAAAGAATTTTATATACAATTAAATATATACTTTTGTAAGCACTATTTTCCTGTATTGATTGAAATATCGATGATAACAGAAAGATACACAAACTTGTTGTCTCACTTTGCATATGTATTTTTTTTAATTATAAATTAGAGATACAAAAGACTTTTAGAATGTACATACATACTATTCTTTCTGTATCTCAAAGATTACATTTTATATTATATATACAAAAAAGAAATATATATATATATATATATGTATATGTATATATATGTATATATACATATACATAAGGTAGAGCAATAATACTGTTGATCTCAAATATGTCTGCTATTTTAAGCAATACAGAAAAATAGTGGTTATACTTTATTGTTTCGGAGGAAACGTAACATAGTGACAGTGAATGGAGGTATATAAGAGATTTTAAGATTACTTTAAATTTTTTAAATAGAATTATATAGTTTTTCTAACACAAATTAATTTCTATGATTACATTCTATATATAAAAATATCAGAGTAAAATTATTGAAAAAACTTTTCAAAATATTTTCCAAAAAATTTTCCAAAATATTTTTATTTTATTCTAATATTTCTTAATATAAAATACGAAATATATTGTAAACTATTAACTTTCCGATAATTTCGCCTAAAAGCTTTTCAATGTAGAATGACGAAAGAAATCGATGGATGATATTAATCTTTGCACACTGATACATCAATGAATAGAACTTTGTTTAACGTTTCTCTATATATCTTTTACAATAACCGATTTCAGCTATCATGTACAAAAATATTAAGATGAGATTATCGAAAGATGAATATTTTAAGTTATTTCATATCTTGTGCTGAAAAATATTAGGTTAAGATGAAAAATATCTCGGAAAATATTCACTTTTCGATCATTTTACTTCAATATTCTTATACGCAGAATGTATGTGTGATCAAAGAAATATACTTGTGTTAGAAAAAAACCTGATTCTATTAATAAAAATTTAAGGCGCTTTGCTATGTCTATCTCTTTTTAATGACGTCAGAAACGAGTTAATGCATGCTAAAAATTCCTGCAAAATACGTTAAAATAAAAATATATATCCATAAAGTAACATTTGCAATCGATTAAACAAATTTGTAAGATAATCCGTGCACTCCCCTTTTGCTCTAACAATCAATAATTTATCGTAAATTGACGTGACATACAATTCATCTTCTTAACCTATTTTTCGCCTATTTCTACTCAGGTTAATTTACAATAAATTATTTATTGTTAAAATAAAAAAGGAGTGCACGGAATATCTTACAAATTTGTTTAATCGATTGCAAGTGTTACTTTATGGATATATATTTTTATTTTAATTATATATTTTTATTTCGGACGAATTTTAAGCATGCATTTTCTCGCTTTTGACGTCATTAAAAAGAGATAGACAATATGAGAGGCCAGGAGCCTTAAGAAAATCTTGAAATCTTCTACATATTTTTACTCAAAAAATAATAATTGTCACTATGTTACATCTGCTATGAAACCATATAACTTTTGTAAGCACAAAAGTTTATTTTCTTGTGTTGATTGAAATAGCGAAGATAACAAAGAGGTACACAGAGTACTGTCTCACTCTACATATATTTCTTTTTTTAAATTATAAATTAGAGATACAAAAAAGACTTTTCGAATTGTATATACATATTATTCTTTCTATATCTTAAAGATTACATTTTATATATGCAAAAGTATTATATATATATATATATATATATATATATATATATATATATATATTATATATTATATATGTATGTGTGTGTGTTTGTGTATAAAATGATATAGAACCAAGATCAATGGATACCACAGGAAGTACAAATCGTACATCCGGCCTGTCACGATCTCTGCCAAATGTAGTTGAAAATGATGTCGACGAGCAACTATGGAAACAAGATGGAAAAATCCAGCGTAAGCGTGACGAGAAGCTGTAAGTAATATCAAAAAATGTATAAGTAGTGTCAAAATAAAACAACGAAATTCGCTGTTTTACAGTTGTCGACATGGAGCAAGAGGATGCTGCGTGCATTGTTCGCCTTTGGAGCCTTTCGACGAAATTTACTTAAAGGAGCAGAATATCAAGCATCTGGCTTTTCACTCGTATCTCAGGAAGCTCACTGCCGGAGTTGATAGGTATGTACAATAAGAAAATACATATTATAATTTTACATGTACATATACATATCTATTCATATACACAAGCAAAATCGATTGATGTGAAAAAAGAGATACAAGAAAACGACTTTATTGCATTTTGTAAATGCATTGAGATATCTATGTTTAAAAATTAATATTATGAATCAATTCCTTTTATCATTATATTTATAAAAGTATTAAAGTAAGATTATCAGAAGTGAATACTTTACGAGATATATCTTATACTCTAAAACTAGTCAGAATAAAGTGTAAAATATCTCGGAAAATATTCAGTTATTAATTATATCTTATCTCAATTATATGTAATATGTACTTATATTACGTATATTATATATAACATATAATATAACACATATATATATATATATATATATATATATATATATATATATATATATATATAAAACATATATATCTATATTATATATAACATGACAAGTAAAATCAATTTATATCATGAAAACCATATAATTCTATTCAGAAAATAGAATAAACTTTAAAATCTTCGATACGCTTACATCCTCAAAACAAACTTATATATAATATCTAATATAATCCCATATTAAAATCTAAGATAATCTAAAAAATTTTTTTGCTTATCTTTGGCCGTTTGTTGCCAAAAATTACTGGCAAATTTAAGATAAGACATTTTATATTAATATAATAGAGAATATCTTATATCTTAAACAACGCAGTTAAAGTTGAATATAAAAAAACAAAGAATATGAAAAAGAAAAAGATCTGTATATGTACATATTAATACGTATATACAGTGTGTCCCAAAAGTCTTGCAACCCCTAAATATTTTGAAAAATACGCATTTTCGAAAAAAAATACCTAATACAAAAGTTGTAGAGTCAAAAAGATGTATTTACTGATCTTATCAGTTTGATCTTGGGTGGCGTCGTCAAGGTCAGGTCGAGGTCAACTTTACTTTTTTAAATAGAAACATATATTTTTTTATTACGAAATTTTATTCTATGTAAAAAAAATAATACTAGTTTATTATCGTTCAGCTACAATAGCTAAGAAGGAGACTTGGTTTACAAAAAATTATAAAATTTTTATACTTATCCATTCATCCATCCATTCATCCATACAATTTTTACATCTATACATCTTATTTCTATTCTTCTTCGCTTACCATAACTATCTTGAACCTATTTCTACACATAATCTAAAATTATACCTTTTTTCTCACAAGCCCTATCACAGCCCTATCACAGCCATTGGCATTATCGCATTCCTATAATACCTCCTTTCCCTTAACATAAACTATCGCCACTCTTTACTAGATGTAATTTGTTTTCCTGTCTTTTAATTTGTTTTCCTTACTTTCTCTTTTATTTATACATACATTATAATATTTCCACTCTTTATCGCATTCTTATATTATTATGTATTTATACCATTTATATACTATTTATATACCTATACATGTCTTTACCATCTATCCTTTTTCCTTTATTTTTTTCCCACTCTTTCCATATTTTCCTTAAAATCTTTCCTTTAATTGCATCTAATTCATTATTCCATATCCTTTCCTTTCTCCTTTCTCCCGTCCTGTCCATTTCCTCAAACCATCTTCCCACTTCACAAATATACATGTAATGCCTCATATCATCCTGATCCTTGCTGCACAATACACATTTCCTATCTTCCTCCTCTAACCAATATTTATTCTTTAACTCCATATTATCACATCTTAGCTTAACAAGCGCTCTTATCTCTTCTGATCTCATCTTAACCAAACTGCTCTTTTTCAAGTAACTATGTCCCTCCCCTAACTTTCTTATCTCCTTATATCTCTTGTTATATCTGGCCTCCAAAATCTTATTTTCCATCCATTTTGTATTTCTGTATTTTTGTATTTCCCTTTCCCTTCTCATAATCTCTCCTTCTACATTCTAATTCTCCTTCCTTCCTTTTTCTACCCTCTCTAATCCCCGGCCATTTTTGTTATAATATCTTTCCCTTTTCCTCCCATATAAATTTTCCTATTTTCCTTTCTCTTTTTCTCTCCAACATTTTTTTATTAAACTTTCCTCAGTATTATTCCAAATCTTTTCTTCGTACTTTTTCATCATTATACCCCTACCCTATCATTAATTTTTCTATTCCCAGTTCATACATAATTATATATCTCGGAGTACAAAAATCTAACCTGAAAATGCACCTTATATAATCCATCATTATTTTTTCTAATTTTCTTTTTCTTCTCATTCCCATATTTCCCTTCCGTATGCCATTACACTTTGTACCAAGTATTTAAATAGCATCTATTTCCTTTTATATATATATATATATATATATATATATATATATATATATATATATAAGGTGTAGTAAAAAGAAATCCATTATTTTTGCATGAAATTGAAGGCTTTATTTAGCATAGTTAGAATGATCCGATTTAGGTCAAATATGCACCGTTTTGTTCGATAACTTGTTGCCATTTTGAATTCCATTATGCCTCTCTCATAGAAACCCTTGTCCCTATTGGCAAAAAACTGG
>NW_022639618.1:265764-268045 GCF_010583005.1 Odontomachus brunneus | reverse complement strand
TTTGCGTTTTCGCCTTTATCGAAGAAAAACTATAAAATATGGCGTATTTTCTCTTTGCTGGTGTCCATCTTTGACGCGCGCTCAAACAATACTGAGTCAAACAATCACAAAACGGTCGGAGAAGATTTTTTTAGTACGAAATCTTATCTTTCTAACGCCATCTAGCGTAAACCAATCGCACTTATACAACGCGAGATACACATTACTAAAGCCATCTATTGGAAAAATAATGGATTTCTTTTTACTACACCTTATATATATATATATATATATATATATATATATATATATATATATATAAAATCATCTCTACATATTCTTTCTTCCAACCTCCATACCTTATTCAATGCTCTACCTTTCTTATAAAGATCATGTGCCTTATAATTACCTACTTTACTAAAAATAAATCCTACTTTACTAAAATAAATCCTAAATACTTGAACTCCTGCACTTCTTCAATAACTTTATTCTTCCATTTCCATTTTTCTTTCCTTTCCTTCAAAAATTTCTTTTAAGTATCCATTATATCTAACATCGCCACTCTATTCTTTGCCAGAAGCACTACATTATCCGCATACGCAATATTCCATATTCTATCCTTCCCTAATTCTATTCCACCTATTCCTCTCTTCTCCATATCCTTATCTAAATCCGCTATACATATACTAAATAATATAGGGCTGAACGCGCATCCTTGCCTTACTCCTTTTGTATCCAAAAGCTGTCCGTGTTTCCATCCTTTGTCCTTACTTTTACCCCTGTCTCCTCGTATATCCTCTTCAATCTTTCTATTATCCTTTGATTTAACCTTTTTCCTTCCATTATTTTCCATAAAGTTTCTCTGTTAACATTGTCGAAGGCCGCTTTAACATCCACAAACAGGGCATATAACCTCTCCTTTCCTCTTCCTTCTCCCTTCCTTTGCACCAAATGATTTAGGACAAAAATATTATCTATTGTCGATCTAAAATATTATCATTGTCGATCTTTCCCAAAACCTGCTTGACTCTCCGGGAGTATCCCTTTCTCCTCTATCTTCTCTAACCTTTTTCTTAATATCTCCGCATATATCTTGTACGCTGAACTCAGCAATAAGATTCCTCTGTAATTCTTCGCCTCTTTTTTATCTCCTTTCCCTATAATGGTACCATTATGCTGATTCTCCAATCCTTTGGTATGTCACCTTCCTTCCATACCTGTCCTAGCAAACCATCTAGACTTTTTCTTACTCCTTCACCTGCATACATCCATGCCTCCATAGGTATGCCATCCTTCCCACATGCTTTTTTCTTCTTCATCTTCTTCACTACTTCCCATATTTCCACTTCCTCTAATTTATCCTCTTCTTGATCAACTTGCATTTCTCTCCTCTTTATCCCCTTTCCATATTTGTCTATGTAAAGAAATATAAAAATTTATATAAAATTTATATAAAATTTTTAATACTTCAAGAAAATGCAGTACTAAAAAGATTATTAATTAGTTAGAAATTTCTGAAAAAATTCTCAGAGCTCTATGAGAAGAAAATAGATAATTTTTATCTCTTGTTATTTTTCGGTAAAGTTGGTAGAATTCGAGTAAAAAATTATTTAAACCAATAATTTTGTAGATATTTCCCTAAATATTTTTGAAAATAGAGGTCGTATAAAAAATTCTTTGCAAACAAAAGTTGTTAGTTTCTTTACGTAAAATAAAATTTCGTAATAAAAAAATATATGTTTCTAATTAAAAAGGCAAAGTTGACCTCGATCTGACCTTGGCGGCGCCACCCAAAGTCAAACTGATAATATCAGTAAATACATCTTTTTAGACTCTACAACTTTTGTATTAAGCATTTTTTTTTGAAAATGCGTATTTTTCAAAATATTTAGGGATTGCAAGACTTTTGGGATTGTTGGGATACACTGTATATCTGTGTGTGTATGTATATATACACACACATATATAAGGTGTAGTAAAAAGAAATCCATTATTTTTCCAATAGATGGCTTTAGTAATGTGTATCTCGCGTTGTATAAATGCGATCGGTTTACGCTAGATGGCGTTAGAAAGATAAGATTTCGTACTAAAAAAACTTCTCAGACAGTTTTGTGATTGTTTGACTCAGTATCGTTTGAGCGTGCGTCAAAGATGGACACCAGCAAAGAGAAAATACGCCATATTTTACAGTTTTTCTTCGATAAAGGCGAAAACGCAAGCCAGGCGGCTGAAAATGTGAATAGTGTTTATGGTCCTGATACTGTAACAGCCAATCACGCGCAATTTTGATTTCGTCGATTCC
>NW_022639618.1:263754-265536 GCF_010583005.1 Odontomachus brunneus | reverse complement strand
TCGCCAGAAGCTCCGGGAGCTTGGTTGGGAGGTTCTTATGCATCCACCTTATAGTCCGGACCTGGCACCAAGTGATTACCACCTGTTCCTGTCTATGGAGAATGATTTTGCTGGTGAAAAATTCGCCTCAAGAGAAGCTTGTGAAAATCGACTGTCCCAGTTTTTTGCCAATAGGGACAAGGGTTTCTATGAGAGAGGCATAATGGAATTATCTTCAAAATGGCAACAAGTTATCGAACAAAACGGTGCATATTTGACCTAAATCGGATCATTCTAACTATGCTAAATAAAGCCTTCAATTTCATGCAAAAATAATGGATTTCTTTTTACTACACCTTATATATACTTATTAATATATGTACACTAGGATTTATTAATATCTTTACATTTCCGGTATCTAAAGAATTGGTTTTTTTTTTCGATTTGGCGCATCGTTTTTCAGTAAGCGTGAATCGTGACTGTTAATAGTTAACCGGTTCTTTTAGGAACTAACAATCACGATTCATGCTTACTAAGAAACGATGTGTCAGATCGAAAAAGTTTAATTTTCCAGATACCGAAAGTGTAAAGGCATTAATGAATCCTAATGTACAGATTTTTTCTTTTTCATATTCAACCTTAACTGCGTTGCTTAAGATACATGATACTCTTTATCAAGCTGCGCGACGCTGAGTACGTATGAAACAAAATAACGCGACCATGTAAGCTTATCTGAAATTTCTGAGTCGATTGGTCTTCCGAGTCAAATATCTCAAGCACGAAAACTATAATCGAAAATTTGATGAAAATTTTCTTATATAATATTTAGTAGCGCGCGCGTAATTTGCACCAAGTTTGACTAAGATTAGTGCAGGCAATATGGAGATCTCGAAATCTTGCCCGCGAAAAGTCCTTTTTATTTTCACGCAGTTCTCAGATTTTTTCAGACACATACACGCACACAAACGAATGAGTTTGTTCATCAATCCGCATTTGCATCGCCAAGCGATTCAGCTTCAAATCATACGTATACGCACGCACACAAGCGATGCGCGTTTGCCGTCAGATTGCGTAATATATATAGGATGCAATAAGCAACATGTATCTATAATGATTGTCATTGATTCATGAATTTACGCTAGACTAGAGGAAAAGATTCATGATCGACCATTAGATGTATATATCAAGCTATATTTGTAACTTCACGTATATATTTTTATAGTTTTATATCAATCTGTGTTTGTGATGTCCGCGATCCGCATTGCAAACGTGTAATCTGAATTTGAAATTAATTGATGAGAAAGAAAAGATTTTCGTAGGTGAAATATTATAAAGTTTTCTTCATAGACTGCACCAATCAAAATGGATGTATTAGGTGGTAAACTTAGTTCCTGCGTTTTTTTTTTGTTTAAAAAACTCATTTATTTCGACATCAAAAGCAAAAAATACATTAATCGAAGTATTTTCCCTCGCTAGCTATATATTTTTCCCATCTTTCGGGCAACGCGTAGATTCCGCGACGATAGAACGATTGGTCTTTTGATGCAATCCATTCGTCGATCCATTTTCGCACATCCTCGTAATTTCTGAAGTGTGTATCCACCAAGCCGTGCTGCATCGACCGGAACAAGTAATAGTCCGAAGGAGCTAAGTCTGGTGAATACGCTGGGTGCGGGAGAACTTCCCACTCGAGCTGCATCAGTGTTTCTTTGACGGCTTTGGCAACGTGTGGTCGAGCGTTGTCGTGCAAAAGCATGACTTTACGTCGATTGCTGGCTACTGCTGGCCTTTTTTCCAACAATG
>NW_022639618.1:257115-260897 GCF_010583005.1 Odontomachus brunneus | reverse complement strand
CCATTTTCCCTCCTTTTGAATTTTTCCCATTGCATGTAGACGTTTGGAAACAGCCATCGGAGTAACATTTAATGCTGCAGACAATTCTTGGAGCGTTTGAGTAGAGTTTTCGTCCAATAATACCTGCAAATCGGTGTCTTCAAACTTTTTCGGTTGGCCTGAGCGTTCTTTATCATTGACATCAAAATCACCACTCTTAAATCGCTGAAACCATACTTGGCATGTTCTTTCCGATGGAGCATAATTGCCATAAGCTTCGAAAAGCAATTTATGAGCAGCAGCTGCAGTTTTTTTTAAGTCAAAGTAATGAAGCAGCACATGTCGAAAAAACAACTTATTACGTTCCATATTTAATCAAAAGAAAAAATAGCACTGCTCGCTTAAATGAATCTCTTCGCATTGAATTTTGAATTGACAAATGTCTAACCTCTAAAATGCAGCCAGTTTCAGATGTCAAAATAAATTACACCTACAACTAACGTCATGTAACTGTGAGCCGCAGGAACTAAGTTTACCACCTAATATATTACATGCACAATAAATATTAAATCGATAATGCATCTTTTCGTCTAGTGCAGGGCTTGGAATAGTTTGCCAATTTCGGCCGATTCTCGGGAGCCTTCTATCTTCCGCTTGTCGCAAGCGAGCCACAAAAATGACGGTCGAGCCTCCAAGCTTGAAGCCGCGACTGACTGCGACTATCACTTTTGTGACCCGCCGCGCGGCAAGGGGGAGATAGAAGGCATAGCTCCCGAGAATCGGCCGAAATTGGCAAACTGTTCCGAGCCCTGATATAACTAATGGACACTGCCTATACTTATACTGCTGCGCTCCTATCTTGCCGCACCGTATCGAGGGGCGATGTTGGAGCACAGTGGTACAAGTATAAACAGTGGTGCATTATCTTCCAATCGCCACGCGCAACATCCGCGCGCTATATTACTGGGATGACTCGAGCGGTCCGTCCTCTACCATTCAGCACACTTTTTTCCTTAATCTTTCACAATTAATTTCTCGGTTATTATTACGAATATCGTAAAACGATACAGGATTCTTATGTTCACTTCGACCTGCTCTATGTTCTCACGAGAGTTTCGTAGATTGTTCTGAGACACCTTGTATAAACGTTGTGCGTAATAAGTACAGAAAATGTATTTCAATTAATGATTCCACAATAAAAAATGCAGTTAGCCACGAAATTCCAAAGGTGCATACATTTTCTTTGCTGTAAAAATAATGTAAAAGATTTGTACCTAAAATACAAAAAAAACAATGAGATCGTAACAGTTTTTACAAAAGAAAAAAAAGTACGTATCAAAAAAAAGAACGAAATAAAAAATACTAAATAGAAAAGACAACAATCAAAAACAAAAATCATTATTATAACAAAAACTACAAAACGCAAAGTACATGTTAACTTAAACAAAGTGCAGATGTTTTAAATTAATTTAATTAAAAAAAGAAGTGAGATCAATATAATTAACCAAGAACGTATATGTGTAAGTGTTTATTACACCAGTAATTGTGTGATAAATATATTGTGTGATATTATAATGTTCAGATATTTTGAATAAGAAAAAAAATTTTTTAATCAATTATGTCTTATGTCAATTTTTTTTTCTATATCTATAGTTGGGGCACATCATCCTTAATAGCATATATTGATTTCACATACATTTTCTAAACGTATATACCATTTCATAACCGTTTGTAAAATGTTTCCCACACGTTTCTAAATAGTATATATTAACCGAAACGTTTTCGTGTAGTATACCGTATTTTATCATATTTTATTAATATTAATAATTAAACGCTAAAATATCGAAGTATCAAATTCAGAAAAACTTAACATCGAGGATCAAAAACTCGGCGTGCCTCAATGAATATATTGAAATACACACATATACACACACAATTTATATATAATATGATTTGGAATGAGAAGAGTAGCATACAGAAGAAACGTTAATTCACCTATGTAAAAAAAACTATAAGACTTGATTTATATATCGACAAACATACATATAGGAGTTATTATATTTACACATAGAAAAAATTAAATTTTATATATGGTGAAACATAATCTTGAATCCACAAACGATTAACATTGATTTTACCAACAACAAGCAACATATATTTTCACTAACGTTTTAATTTATGATAACAAATATATTCATGTAGAAAAGTCATTCCTATATACGGCGACACAGCCTTGAATTCACGAAACATCAATATAGATTTCTCCATAGCGAATATATTTTCAATAATGTACATAATGTATAATGTACATAAAATATTACTACATTATAAACATTTATATTAAGGAATGATATATTCGGCACGCCGAATTATTGATCCTCGATGTTAAGTTTTTCTCAATTTGATATTTCGATATTTCAGCGTTCAATTATTAATATTAATAAAATATGATGAATTACGGTATACTACATGAAAACGTCTCGGTTAGTATATACCATTTAGAAATGTGTAGGAAACATTTTACAAACGGTTATGAAATGGTATATACGTTTAGAAAACGTATGTGAAACCAATATATACTATTAAGGATAATGTGCCCCAACTATAGATATATTAGGTGAAGTAAAAAGTTCTGAGCGTTTTTTCGCTTTATTTCGACGATGAAATTAACATAGTTAGGATTATCCGATTTCGATCAAATATGCGCCGTTTTGTTCGATAACTTTTGTCCATTTTGAAGGCAATTTCATAATTCCGCGATTGAAGAAGTCCTCGTCCCTATTGGTAAAAAACTTGACCAGCTCATTTTCACAAGCCTCTCTTGAGGCCAGTTTTGTACCATCAAGAAAATTTTGCAAATGCTTGAAAAGGTGATAATCGCTTGGTGCCAAGTCTGGACTATACGGCGGGTGCAATAGAACCTCCCATCCAAGCTCTCGGAGCTTCTGGCGCGTCGTTAATGATGTGTGCGGCCTGGCGTTGTCTTGATGGAACACAACACTCTTCCTATTGGCCAATTCTGGCCGCTTCTGGTCGATCGCCTGCTTCAATCTGGTCAGTTGTTGACAGTAGAGGTCCGAATTGAGTGTTTGGCCCGATGGGAGCAGCTCATAGTGGATGATTCCTTTCCAATCCCACCAAACACACAGCAAAACCTTCTTGGCCGTTAATCCGGACTTGGCGATCGTTTGGGCCGGCTCACCGCGATTGGACCACGATCTTTTTCGGCTATTGTTCTCGTATGTGACCCATTTTTCATCACCAGTCACCATCCGCTTCAAAAATGGGTCGATTTCGTTACGTTTCAGCAAAGAATCGCAGGCATCAATTCGGTCCAAAAGGTTCTTTTGCGTCAATTCGTGTGGCACCCATACATCGAGCTTCTTCTTGAGACCAGCCTTATGCAAATGGTTCCAAACGGTTTTCTGGCTAATCTTCAGTTCCTGGGCAATGGAATAAGTGCTCACATGCCGGTCCGACTCGACGATTTCCATGATTTTATCGACATTTTCGACGATTGGCCTACCAGAGCGTGCCTGATCTTCGACGTCCATATTACCAGAACGGAATCGTTGGAACCACCGCTTTGCTGTTGCATTCGATACTGTACTGGGTCCATAAACAACACAAATTTTTTTGTCCGCCTGCTCCGCTTTTTCACCTTGGTCGTAGCGGTACTGAAGAATGTATCGAATTTTCTCTTTTTTACCTCCATTTTGGAACGCTGTAACACACAACTGGCTTGATCAAACACAAAACTGTCACAGAACTTTTTTTGAAGCGTAATGTCACCTTTAAATCGC